>NC_045128.1:32954985-33255507 GCF_007655135.1 Punica granatum
GCAAGATTAGAATTTTCCCTCTTCTTTTTTTCTTTTTTTTTTACGAAGCTTTCCCTTATTTTGTCATGACATAGCAGAGTTCTGAACTCCAGATGCTCAGATGAATATGTTTGTGTAAGACTCGTACTGCTAGGTGTTCCTAAAAACAAATTTTGGCACTTACTGTGTAAATGCTCAAAGAGTGTTCCATTTGGAGCGTATTCAAAAACCATCATCCTAGTAAATGGCTCCTGCTCCTGGCAATACCCAATCAGGTTCACGAAGTTCTTGTGATTCACTTTTGATAGCACATCGATCTGCAGTCGACAGAGAGCACAAGAGTTATTACTATATGCTTCTTTTCCCAACACAAGAAGAACCGATCTTGAAATTTTGTTGAAAGAAGAGACCAAATACCTTCTTTCTGAACTGTGCTTCGAGGTTTTTTGACCAATCATTGGCAGATTTGGCTGCAACAGAGGCCACAGCTATTTCGACCCCGCTGGACAAAGTCCCTTTGTATATTGTGCCCATTGAGGAAGTCCCGACCACGTTGCTGAAGTCTTCGCATGCTATTTCGAGCTCCAATCTCTTCAACTTCGGGACACCTGCAATGCGGATAGGAGTCATATCTGTAAACAGATAAGTAATAAAAACTCATAAATAATTTAAGTTTTGGGTGCATCTACTTCTACAGATGTGTTTCATACGTTGTGAAGAAACAGTACTCTCTTTTTTTTCTGCTCTATCAGTGCGTTAAAGTAGACAGGACTACAAGTGTCAGTCAGTTGCGAGGAAGCAATGCATATTATCATCAATTGGAATGATTATATTGAGAGAATCAGTTGAAACCAAAAGTCATGGACTACTAGCAGAAATAAAAGAAAAAACATATTACCTGCTACAAATGCTTTCTGGAGCTGTCCGCTTAAGCCTGTGGCCCAAGGTTTGACCATGGTACCTTTGTCCCGCCTGTAGAAGTATATGCCAAGTATGATCAAGAACAATAACGCAGATCCCCCAACAGAGGCACCGATGAGCAGCACTGTTTTCGCTTTAGGGGCCTGAGATGGCGGAGGGGATGAGGCCAGGGCTGGGGCTGGGGCTGGGGATGGGGATGGGGATGGGGATGGGGATGGGGATGGGGATGGGGATGGGGACGGGGACGCGGACGCGGACGCGGACGCTACTGGCGGCTTTTGCTCACGATTTCGTGGAGAACTGGTGTGGTTTGCTGATTTGTCTGGTGAAGTGGAACTATGAGGGGATGTCCCAGAAAGCGCTCTCTCATGAATGAAATGCTGACCTTGAATATCATCTGCATTCCTGTACTTGGGACAAAAAAGGAATTTAAGAATCAATCAGCCAACAGCTTAAAAAATAAAATGGGCTACTCAAAAATTGTGTACTGATGTAGCAACACAGTCGTGCAGAAAGTTCATTTAAGATAGATGGCTCTGATTAAGATTTAATTAGATGCCCAGCATGGAGAAAACCTCCAGACTCCCATTCACAGGTTGGCAATTATGCAAAAAAGGAAATACAATATATGCACTAACAAAGTTTTGCAGACTCTAAGGCACTTAAGTATCATTCTCAGGACCTGCTTGTTCATCCTACTTTTAGTTCTTTAAAGATGCTGACGAAACAAAGTATCTTATCCTTCCAAAGGTCAGTGCCAAGGGATCTAAATTCAAATACATATTGCGCAATTAGTCTAATTTTGCAATGCAAACCTTTCTAGAGAAGCAGATAACAGGCTCTCATCAACTTGAGCTTCGGAAATAATCTTGAACTCGTAGACTTCAGGTGACAGTGCAGTTAGTAGCCCATTGTTGTCAAGTAAGCTGCACAACCGACAAGAAACCAAGCTCATATATTGTACGACATTGAGTGGATCTAAAGCTTAAAATGACTTTCTAGTATTTTGCTGACTTACAGGATTGCTAGAGAGAGATTATTCCCAAGCTTATAGGGCAGTGGCCCACTGAAATTATTGTATCCTAGATCCAACACCTCCAGCTCCTTGAGCTCTCCGATCTCTTCAGGAATGGACCCAGAGAAAGTATTGTTGCGTAAGATACTGCAAGCAAACCAACAAGACAATTTAGAGGGACATGAATACAATGAAACAAAAGCTAGAAGATTTGCTGTTGAACGAACTAACTAACAGGAACTTACATGGACTTAATATGAGCGAGGTTCCCAATCTCCGGTGCCAGAGTTCCTCCAAGACAGAGATCTTTCAAGTTGCTGCAGGCATAAGACGCGAGTTAAACATCGAAAAACTGGTAATTTGATATTACTGCATCCAATTCATGTCTGATGCCACATGGATATGCAACTTTGCGAGTAAATCTTCACACAGGTTTTCACATGACACTGCACGCTCTGCTGTTTAGAGCTTGCAAAATGTAAATCATTACTGACGCTGCTTTCTTCTTTCTATAAAAAGTTCTTCCATACATGAAAAGTCAAATTCCAGACCAAGATCGAAGATATCATCTGTACCACCCAATTTACCATACATAATTGAAAAGTAGAAATCAAAAGCAGTTCTTTCTCCAATCAAGAACAATCTATCGATCATCTGACAGAAGACTTAATTGCATCAACTACGCGTAAGATTGAGCGGCCAACTTACAGGACAACAACTTTTCCGTCAGAGCACTCCACCCCGAGCCATGAGCATGGATCAATTTCTCCATCATATTCATGCCAACCTCTCAAAGCTCCAAAAGGGTCACTCTCTATCCTGTCCCTCAGCCTCAAGAGAGCCAAACCTGCAACACATCCCATGGACCACAAGGAAGGATACTTTCTTTCAGTAAACATAAAAAAGAACAGCAAACGTCAAGAGACTTATTTGCAGACTTCCAAGCAACAATCCCCTTTCACTGGGTTCAAACTTTCCCGATTCCAGAAGTCATAGAACAAGCAATAGATACACCAAGAAGAACGTTCAAAGGTCTCACCTTCTTCATTCAGACACCAACACGAGCTCGGATTCTGATGAGCCATCACAAAGATGAGCATCAACAGCAGAACCCCACCACGATCCTTCAATCTACCGATTTTGCAGCTCTTCTCCATTCTTGCAGCGACCCCAATTGACCCAAAAGACTCCCGCAGAGGCTGAACCTCTTTTCCCAGCTGAGCCGAACTACCACGCCCGAAATCAAGCTGAAAGCTTTCCCCCACCGGATTGAATCAGAAGGAAGAAACAAGAAATGAAGGAACAGGGCATGTGAGCAAGGATTAAGCCCCCGTGTGGAGAAGTAGAATAGAAATCAAGGAACCAGTATTATGGGCTGTGGCGTTTGGTTGCAGACTAATGTAGACTGAACCTCTGATATTGTTTGAAAACGCGTAAGCTGAGCTGAATATTACTGCATTTTGTTTTCTTTAATGTTTTTTTAATATTTCAAAAGCCTTTTTTTTTTTTTGTGGATTGACTTAGACTAGAATTGTATTTTACGTAAAGCCTTTGATTGGGTCTCGAAAGCTGATGGTTTTATCTTCAAAGCGAAAAATTGCAAGAAAAAATGAACATAAATAATGAAAAAAAAAGGAGACTTTTTTTTCTCTGGAAAATACATGAAAATGAAACAAAAGGGAAATTTAAAAAGTGTCAGATTTGCATGCTGTCCGATGGAATGGGACGCGCAATCTCTGAGGGGCTCTTTGTCGGACGGGACCGACGATTTCGTCGAAGCAATTACACTGATAATGAAAGGATATACTAGTTATGTACTTGATTATTAATTTAATATAATAAATAAGAAACCAAACCTCCTAGAAAATCAGTTGAAATTATTAATCATTTTTCTTTTTCTTTTTTGGATTTCCGGTCATCCGCTGCTATTCAATGACGGTATTTCCTTCCAAATGTGCATGAGGCGAAATATTTATGTTGTTTGTGGCTCGAATTTTATGTTTTTAATCAGACATATAAGACCTGATTAAAATTTTGTAAGACTCAATTTGTGAATTTTTTTAATGAAATATGTGACAAAAAAAAGAATTAGTTCGGGCAGTGTAGAATCGAAGTCGCCGGATTAAAAGACCACATATGTCGCGTGTACATCTCTATTCTCTGTTCTCCATATTCATTGTTTATGAGTCGGACTTCTTCGATCTGGTTTCCAGCAATTAGTGTATGTCTCGGGACGATTACTAATCTCCGATTTAATTGTTACACTAAGTACATGTGGGGGACTGCAATTCTGTCTTTAGAATTTGTTAGAGAAAATAAATGGAATAAAAGATCGGACATGTGTCTCATTAAAGAAAATCTTGAATGATCTATTTACAAAAAAAAAAATTGATAAATTTATTTTACAATAATATAGGGAGAAAAAAATCAGTAAAATAATTTAAATTACTAATAATTATAAAAATAAATCGAGTGATTAATAAACATTATCTTATATATTGCAATTTAATTAGTGTTTTTTTTCATTTCACCTGACAAAGTAGGATTACAAAAATATCTCATTGTGTTGAGTGCGTGTCTTAAATCAAATTTAGCTTTATCTGTTTTGTTTTTACAGTACTTATTTATGTAAGTTAATTTTTTCACATTTTCTAATTAATAGGATTCTCAGAATATATATATATATATATATATGTTTATTATCGGTATCTTGCAAGGACTGGACATGAATTATTTGGTAAAATCCACGGGAAAATTAAATATATTTCGTTAAGCAAATGCACCAAAATCCAAAAACACTAGGCCCTCCTCCTTGTCCCCTTGAACTTGTTGGTATTCTCCGTATAACTTTTTGATTAATCACTCTCGGTACCATTTATTTTTTTTCAGCTATTTAAATGTGATGTGAACAATTTCACAACTCCTATTTATAATTTTATGGCATAATAAAAATCATGCTGATATCAAGAACAACGAGAAATTTAACAATTATTTGAATCACGGTAGTTGAGACTAATAATAAATAGAGATACGAGTTTTTTCTTATAATATAGATATTTATTTTTTTCTCCGACTTATTAGATCATAAAGCTAACATAGTTAATTCATCGAAATATGTCTTGATCCATTCAAGCCCTCTTGAGCCAGCTTTAATAAATTGTGTTGGTCACCAAAGATGGCTGCTATTATATATCATGAGATGATTCTGTTATAATTTTTTTTCCTAGTATAAGTATAAATTGGTGTTCTATAAATCAATATTCACGTGCAGCCACTTGATTGTATCAGCCAATTCTTATTTTCTTATTATCTTATTTACCCTTTTCCCCTTAATTAGCTAGTTAATTTCTTTCCTTTTTTTCTGTTTTTTCCCCTTAGAACTAATTAATTCCCATTTGCTGAATCTTATAATTCGCAGAGGATGACATGTTTGTTTACATTCCGTGATGGATACGTATTATAGCCTGGAGTAGGTCCAATATTTCAATCTCGCTACGACCTAACAAGCTCTATATATCTTTTATAGTCGAAAAAAATTCAACCTCACAAAATTACGTGATGAATCTCATATGCATAATTAAGTAGACCTAGCCCGAACAAACAAGAAAGGGTCATTAAGATAAATTACTCCCGTGTGAATTGGTCGATGAAAAGCAAACCAAAATTAACTACACACTATCCATTGTAAAATAATGACATCTTTGTAATATGGATCCTGCGTCCTTCTTCTTCGACTTTCTTTCTTTTCTTTTCTTTTTTTACTTTTACATCTTCTTCGATACTAATCTAATCACGAGAGGATTTGGTCTGTTTCAGAGCTAATTACATATGCAGCAATTAGCTCCTAAGGAAGTTTACCCACCAGGGCCACCACCACATCATTATGTCTATGTCTTGACTTCTAGAATATTTATCTATCTATTTAATCGCCTGCAGTTCAATTATCTATCTATTTTTCTGTTTAGCTATTTATATATATATATATATATATATATGTTCCTTTAATTTTTTTTTAGCATTTTACCTGCAGGGATGGCTTGAAAAAGTACGTACGATGAATAAGATGAAAATCTACTTCTTCTGAAAATTAATCAGCCTCTCTTCGTTGATTATCATGCCAATAAGATTGTACATATATTAAAAGAAATTTCAAGTTAATGGAGAAATATAATTAAATAAATAAATTGAAATAATTTGTGTTCGTTTGTCGACTTTAATTCGGTGGCCGTGACATGGACTTCGAAAGCTGCATGCATTACATAGTCTCTGCACCAGCCAACAACCAGGACGAGGCCGGGTGGCTCTGGACCAATTATATTGTAGTCGGTTTAACTTTAAATTTTAAAAAAAGCAAAAAGGAGAAGGGAGAGAAGGAAGGGCACCGGGAATGGAGAGTGAAGACGACGGGGAGATAGAGGACTCCGGCTTTTTGATCTCGATGGCGGTGACGTCCGGCGTGCCCGATCGGAGCCAGCTGCGCCGGCAACAGGGATTGCGATTAGGGTTTCGGGCAGAGGCTGGGAGAGAGGGAGTAAGAAATCGGAAAATTAATTTCTCTCTTATGAGGACGGTAGTCCTGGTGGAGTTTGATCGGCATGTATGTAAAAGATAAATTATAACATAAAACATTGGTTCTTGACTTTTTTTTGACGTGATTATATGGTTTGCTTTTATTTTTGAAGTATAAGGGTGTCTAAGTAAGTACTTGATTAATTCCACGGTACACGTGAACACTCTACAATCCCACATGATATGCTAATTCGGCTACAAATCGTGGAGGTTACCTAATAGGGGTATTCCTTTGCATGATTTTTTCTAACTTAAACCTAAAACTTCGGTAAAAACTCACTATTTAAGTATCACACCAACCCTATTCGATGGATTTCGTTCAATTTATTTAAATAGCACGATAATTTTGTATTTTTTTTAACATATAGCATAATGTCACATTTCATTCATAAATGTGACGAAAAGTTGACATAACACTCCGCTTATACTGGAGATGGCTAACCGCGGATGCCATGTCTATCAAGAGAATTACACCAGATAACATGTTTGTACCCGTTTTGCATGTTCCAGCAGAAGTTTTGAAAAATGAACATAACCTATCACGATTTTATCTTCCACGTATGCAAGGGTGTCAAAAAAATGATCCCCTGTCAGCTTTGCATCACATTTTTAACGAAAAGTTAAAATTGTGTTATATAGTGTTATCTAGTGAAACTGAAGCAATATATTCCTATTTGTTTAAAAAAATTGTATCACATGGAATAATTCTATTTTGTATTCACCATTATATTGGAAGTCCAAAAAACTTCACCTAATCAGTTCAAGCCAGATCACTCCCACTAAGAGGTAAAAACTCTCATGATTATGAATTTTCTCCATTCAGGCAATATACACTTGACACTTTACTTAGGTGAAATAAGCACCGATCCATCGAACCAACCCATATTGATTATACGAAAACTTATTCTATGTAAAAATGTTAGATATGATGAAAATAGGAATTTTGATTTTTAATAGTATATTACCTCGTCATTTTCTTCGGGAATTACTTTTCCTAGGATTAACTCACGCTATGCAACAAGAAGAAAATTTCCTATATCAATCTTTCGGTTCATCTTATTAATTTATGTAATAATCAATACATAGTATAACTGAAACTAATAATAATACTGGTATGTGAGAAAAATTATGAACAAAGTTCTTAACTTATGAAAAAAATTATGAACTTTGTTCGCCAAAAAAATTTATGAACCGTCTAAATTATTGATGATTCTAATTTTCTAAAAGGCTTATCTCATACAATATAGAATCTAACATTTCTCCCTGCTAATCTAAACTTACAAAAACATGATCACAATATAATAGATTTTAAATGCGTCGCTAAGTTTGAGTGGTCGCATTTTACTTGCTGCTGCATTGCAAAAATTCGAAATTCATTGAAAGTATTTTATAATCACGGTCAAGTCATTGCTTAAATAACGATTAGTATCAGTCAATAAATCGGTGTAATAATACATTTCACCACAAAAAGAAGGACATTTATAACATCACAAATAAAAGAGCAACTTAAATTGTTAACCAATTAAAATAAATTTTTTTATACCTAAATATTTTTAAAAGAATTCGAATAAAAAAGAACAGAGTGAATCCCCATAAGTGAAAAACACCATCCTACTTGCAATATGAGAACACTTATCGTAATAATATCTTTAAATAATATTAGAAAAATATGAAATTCAGTTTTTAAGTTTTTTTTTTCAAAGGATGTGGTTTGTGGGTAGAAAAAACCCATCCACTCGCCACCACACGTCCTTTCATTAATTAATATAGTTAATGTTTTCTTTTAATCTTTTCTACATGAGTATATTGAGGGGATGAATTATATATGGAGTGTTGCACGAGAAAGAAAAAGAAACCACTGAGGGAAACATTGAATAAAAGCCAACAAATCATGGCGATAAAAGACATAATCCAATTGTCTTATCTACATATATTATATGTTAGTTTAGGGCCTGTTTGGTTTCCCAATATTATTTTAGAATTACAATTCTAACTTAACTCTATCCACTACAAAACAAAATAACTCATACAAAGTCAAAGAGTGGACCCCATTTATACCACTTTTTTCCACAACAAAACAACATAACTCATACAAAGTCAAAGAGTGGACCCCATTTATACCACTCAAAATCAAAATCAAAATCTGATTTTAAAATCCTACTATGAAACCAAACGCAACCTTAGACTCTCGTATTATAAATTCAATGAGTCTCCACTAGTTTAGCTAAAATAGCATCGATTTATTAAAAAATAAAACTTCTTCAATCATAAAATTTTTATATTGAAATTAAAAGTTAAAATTTTATTTAAAGAGAATAAGGATCAAATTATTTAAATCAATTCATTCATGTTAGTTGAGATTCACAGTCAATATCAAGGAAATTAATGGACTACGTCAAAGTCTTGCTAGTCCCGACAGCCAAAAGATAAAGACGCCCACATCAGGAGCGCGCACGTGGCTGTGAACAATTCCATGTAAGGCATGCAATTGGGAGATTTCCTTAAGAAAATTAATTTGGTCCCCGCGTTTGTTTTCATAATATAATTTTAAAATTATATTTTAATTAAAAAAATGGTATAAATGGAGCTCACCGTTTGATTTTGTATGAATTATTTTATTTTGTTGTGAAAAAAAGTGATATAAATGGAGCTCACTCTTTGACTTTGTATGAGTTATTTTGTTTTGTTATTGGTAGAATTAAGTTAAAATTGTGATTTTAAAATTGTATCCACAAACCAAACGAGCCAATATTTGTAAAATAGTAAGTTTTAGTTCTGCATAAAAGAAAAATTCTACCATAGAAGTTGATGGTTTAATAGTTTGAAATTCATTCTTGTGTGATTTGGTAATTCTAAGTTTTCGGGTTCGAATTCTCTCTGTGTATTTGTATCAAACATTTGTTAAACGTGTGCACTTTACTTAGATTCAGCGGATATCGGATTTTGAGAACTATACTAAAAAAATTAATGAGAAGTATATATAAATAATCATATATGAATTAAAAAGTTTATCAGATGTTGTATTAGGTTTATGAATATCTCTTATGATCGAAAAAAAAAGAAAGTTTATTGTATGGAATCCTCTCCATTCACTTACATTCAAATCTCTGAATCCAAATAAATTGTAACAAATATTTTTCGTTCATTTTGTTAACTTGTCCATGTGGATGCATCGAGCAATAATTGAATCGGACGAAGACTTGGTCCTCTGCTTACATGATGTTGATATTCATGACTTGATTGGCAAATAATTGAGATGAAAATTAAAGCTCCAGAGTCGAGACTTCCTTTGCTATGGAAAGAGAAGTCAACCTCTTTTTTTCATTTTTTTTTTGGGAGGTTATGTATATATGTATGCGTATATATACCTAGATATACATATATGTATGTATGAGGGTGGCAAAATCTTCTTGTTAAACCCCACGAGTGGTTAAAACTTAGACAGAGAAAAGCCTAATCGTACTCTAGGCCCTTTGATATGAACATAAAATTTAACCAGAACGTTATGAAAATTCTCCAATTAGGATAAAAAGTCCAAACAACAACGTATATAACGGATTAAATGTGCCTCATGCGATCCCATCCCATCAACATCTTTCGATAAAAGTTAATGTAAGGCCATGCGATTAATACACGACTCATTTCTCACATGATCGAATCGGCGAGTTCAACATAAACATTCTACGTGACAGCAAGTACAGGACAATCTCCATGGGAGAGAGATGGATTAAAATCAACCATATATAGGCATACAACTACTTCCGCCCAGACAAATTCATCAATCGTGGGTTTCATGCACCCGATATACATTAAATGTAGTACGTCGGGTGACCACTTCGATTGTCGGAGATAAGGAATTTTGCGGAAATACTTCCTTGGACTCGTACTGAGCCATTCAATTTCACTTTGTTTAGGACGATTTATAACATGATGTCCTGAAGCCCTTCCGATCGATACATTCAGATATTGCAACAGTATTTGAAAGAAAACTGTGCTGTTTGTGATTGTCAGTCGAATTCAATAGAAGTTGGCCCATCTTGTCCATTTCTCACCGCTGACGCTGACAGGGATTTTAATCACATTTCGTTTAAAGACTTGTCCCAATAGAGTATGGAGAAAGAGAAGCTAACCGGAAGCATAGTAATGCACCTTTCGCCTGGTGACCAAGAGATCTCAGATTCGATAATCAGTGAAACTACTCGTGTCATTTTATTAGATATTTAGAATTTCTATTTCAATGCACTAGGATATGCGCTTCCATTGTAATGAAAAAAAAAAAAGAAAAAGAGAAGCTGACCGGACGAATAGACAGGTGAAAGTCAACCAAAGCCCTTTCCAGGCCGAGTGTGATCGTTTTGGGCTTCGGTTAGTCATATGGGCCTCCTACATGGGCCTCATAGGCCCAATACCAGCAAAAGTTCATCTCTGTTTTTTTTTTTTTTGCTCCAAACGAACAAAGGTTCATCGTTACTTCTTGTTCTAAAACAAAGAGTGGCAAAACCATACGCCCGGATGGAGATTAGCCTCTTTGAGAAAACCCCAAAAAAAAAAAAAGAGTCACAATCAATGAATTGAACTCATGGTAGCCCGTGATCTCACGAAGAGAAAAATTGAGAAAACTATTTTTGTGAAACACGTTATCTCATTTCTCTTTTTGTTAATTTTTTAAATAAATTCTGATTTTTTCACAAGAATCTCGTTTTCCTTTCTCCTTCTCTTTTCCATCAATAAAGTGCGTTTGAGTTCACCAGACTCATACAATAATACACGCGACCTAAATCTACGAGAGAAACAAGTTTGACCTACGCAAGTGGCCTGCATGGCGTATATTGTCGATATTTTTTGCTAACTTTTAAATAAGTTCGAACTTTTTCACAGTTTTCTTTCAAGCGGCATGCGTGGCGTACTTTTCGATTTCACGAACATGACATATCTAAAACTCTCTTGAAATCAGTAAAATATTATATACAACACAAACTACAAACAATATTTACAAATTATTATTTTGTCAGAAAATCTGGAGTTCATAATACGGTATCATCATGTCTATAGACAAAAATAATCTCCTATCATGATTTTTCCGGATAACTTAATGGTCCCATTACATCGGATTTGACCAAAGACCACAGGAAGCGAGCAAGCAGCATATTAGTCTTAGTCTACCAATTAGTAGATGACTAAAAGTACCATGAAATCCAATTTTTAGCCATCAAATTGGATGGGTATTGGATAGGCATAGGTCTCCCCTCCGGTTCAGCAGCATTTGGTCGGGCCGGCGCCGTCAGGGTTAAGAGAGCAGGAACGGCACTTGGCCAGACCGTTCACATTGCAGACCATACACGCCCTGAACCCAGGCAATCCCTTCGCGTAGATCCGCCGGCTCCCGTCGCACTTCTCGCACACAACGTACCTCAGCCCTCCACACTGGACACATACCCCACTGGGCCCCACCGCCGCCGAGTTGCTCCTCCCACCACCACCGCGGCCCTCCAGAGCCCTCAGCTCCCCGCTCTCGTAGAGCCGCCTCACCTCCTCGAGCCCGCCGATTAGCCTCCCGCCAATGAATACGCACGGCAGGGCCAGCCTCCGGCGGCCGGTGATCGCCTGGAGCTCCCCGACGAGGCTCGCGTCCATGGCGAGGTCCCGCTCGTCGATCGGGACGCGGAGCCCGCGGAGGATTGACCGGACGGCCCTGCAGTCCTCGAAGGTCTTCCGGACCACGCGGAGGCTGGTGAAGTAGACCACCACGGCGGGAGGAGGCGGCGGCGGCGGGGGAGAGTCCGAGAGGGAGGCTGCGCAGCGGATGGCGACGCCGGAGCCGGTGGAGCAGATGCGGTGGAAGACGGTGGGGCTGCGGGGGGAGTCGGGTCGGGCATCGGGCTCCGGCGAGCACAGATCCTGTACGTCCCTGAAGGATGAACAGGAGAAGCTCCTCGATCGGGGCGATCTCGGGAATATCCTGACCCGACCCGGTAACCAGTTCGACCACATGGTCACTCTCACTGAGTCACTTGGACAAGCAGAGGTTGGTTTGGTGGGTAATGGTAATCCCAACCCCTAATAGGGGGATCAAGGAGGAGATTATTTATAAAATAAGAGAGGTGAATATGCAAGTGAAAGTTGGACTTTCCTAGTTGTAATTATTACCAATACTAAATTGGGGATATTCTTTTGGATAGATACTAACTATTCGCCATTAAAAGAGCATTCGTGTCCATCGAGCTATATATGCAAAGTCATTTATGCACTAAGGCCGGTCCGGAGCAAGGGCTAGACCGACCCGGCAATTCGGCTTTAGAGGCCGGGCATCTGACATGAGCTATAGAGAAGGAACAAAGAGTAGAAGTCGGGACTGAGCCATTTCAACTTCAGTTCAAGCATGAGAAGAGATGCAACAACGGAAATTGGAGAGAATTTTGGCAACTGTGTTTGATGAGACAATCGACCATTATCATGGAAAGTACTATTCAAGAATTTGCTTTTACTGGTGACGAGGTCGCCGTATTTGATAACAAATTGATACGCGCAAATTTATGTTATTGTCAAATTTTAATGGCTTGATTGGTTTGCAAATATGATTTTAAAATCATAACTCTAACCTAATTCTACCCACAGTAAAAAAAAATAACTTTGGATGGATCAAATTTATACTATACTTTTTCAAAATTAAAATTTGATTTTAAAATTCTACTTTGAAACCAAACGCAGCATAAGATAGTGAAAGCTGAAAATTGCTCGCTATGTTTTGTGGTCTCAATTGGTATTAAAGCAGTCCAAGATATAAACAAATTTATCATAGAGATTCAGAATGACAACATATGAAATGGAATAGGATTTGCGTCATATATAGACGAGCAATACTTCGGCGCCTAAGGTCTAATGTTTATACAATGGGCGAACTCCGAGAGAGAGCTATAAACATTTGATAGTTATGCACCACAGAAGCTTTAAAAAGTTCGAGTATACAGTTTTTACCCTTCAACCTGATGTAAACACAACAAAATCTCGGCGAGAAGCAGGAAAATCGGAGATGTTTGTTGATGGCGAAGTTGAGTCACATCTTTGCTCCTTTAGAGATGAGAATATCCCCGTAAGGGACCTTTTGCTCGACTTTGAGGATGTCTCGGGTAGCGAGGACTGCAAACGAAAACCAAGCCATTTACTATGCAGTGTAACGAATTCGAACAATCATCGAAGACAAATACAGCAAAATCAAATAAAATGAGTATGGATATTTTGACAACTTACCGCAAGTCTGATAGAAGAGCATAGCTGCCCCTTTCCTGTTCATCCCACTAGCAAGGTGGTTCAGCGATTCTACTCGAGGAGCCCCGGGAGTGTCAAAATGTGCCTTCATCTGCCTGCAATAGATTTGAGGACAATCACGAATGAGCCCGTTATACGACCTTGGTCCTTAACTTGTATCTCCTGCCTAGAAAGTTTTAGAGGCTTTAAAAAGTATTACGTTCGGATAGTATCAGTAAGCTTATCAATGGCAGGACTGATGATCGGATGTGGGGTTTGAGTTGGTCCAGTCTCGACCAAGAGTTCTGCACAGGTAAGAGAAGTGTTCAGATGTGTGGAAGACATTATCCTAACAATGTTCAAAATAATTCTGTAGGTCTTTGTTTTGTATTTGCGGTGATATTATACCTTGATCTGGTGTTGGGTCTCGTTCGGTTAACCCTGATAGCCTGAAATTCGGATCCGGATTCAACCAGGAGTGCTCCTCTGCTACTGGTTCGAGGCCACCGCTGCTGTTTCTTGATGAAGAATAGGGCCGCTTCCGGTTTGATCTGCAAACAGTAAGTACTCGCAAAATTCAGTAGACAAGTTCTCAACTAGGGACAACTGTGATCAGCATTCAATTGCAGTCCTGCTCGTCCCGGAAAGTCCAAATTAATTCCAAAAAAATTGCATATCTTTCATAGCCTAATCATCTATAGATGTTTCTTGGGATGAGTGTGCCCTTACTAACCTTCCAGAGTTGACCTCAGAACTCTGTGAAACAAAGCCTTGTGCCGATCCTGAGCTTGGGATGGATCTTACTTCATCTGTTTTAAACCACATTTGAGCACAAGTCATCTCATTCTGACAGGTCACGTATTCAGTCTAGTGAATTATTGACTTCAAAGATTCAACATCTTACCGGAATTTCCAGGAGTAACCAACAAGCGAGGATCAGGAAGGCCTGCGCCATTATTGTCCGTAATCTTGGCTCTTAGCCCTTCCACGATGATTTCTGATGGCATTCCATTGGTTTCAGGAGGAGCCCGTTGTTTCTCAATAGGAACACCCGCTGACACAGACCCTACTCCAGTTTGGTAGTCTTCAAAAGGCTTTGAAAGCACATCAAACTCCGTCATACTCGGCCAAACAGTATCTCAACAATCCCCTCATTAATCTAGACAGTAGGTAAAGTGGCTTACAAATCGCATGAAATCTTGATAACCGGCTCTTTCTTGAGGTGATGAAGATGATGGCTCAGGTGGTGGCGGTGCCGAGTTCCTTCCTGTATGACAAGGCCATTGCAATGAAATAATCGCATCCATACATGTATTCCTACCATAAAATGCTAAACAGAGCTTTTCAAAGTCTGACCAGAAGGTGATTCGTGCGGAAGCTGGCTACTTCTAGTCCATAGCTCCATAAGAGGTGCCGGGTAATGGATTTCTCTGCTTGGACCTATTAACCCACAAGATAGAACCACTGGTGGCAGCTCCATCAGGTCGGCAATCTTCATAGTAGACATGACACTCGGTCGCTGCAAAAATAAAATAAAATTGCATCACAGATGCATAAGCTAACTGCATGAGAGTTCAATATGCTAAAACTTGCATCAATGTGGTTAGCTATTTTACTATCAAGTAATAGAACTTGGTCAAATCTTTACATAGGATGTAGAATTGAACAAGCCGAAGCTTTCATTGGAAATCATGGACATACATTTCTCTTTCTTCCTCTTCTGGAGACAATATCTGATGAGTTCTGTATCCACGAGTGGTATATATGGCCAGGAATTATTGTTTGTTCATAATCCATGAAAAAAGTTGGCAATCTTCTTGGTCTCTTTTTTGTTGGTCCCGGCCTCCCTTTAGCCTGTTTCATTGACTGAACCTGGGTTAGCAAACTTCCAAGTTGTTCTCTCTAGTTCTGGAAAAATTGGGACAGCTTAATAAGTTCCGCTATGACCTGACTAGCCTCTTTGCATTTGTCTGATGGCTGATTAATTTGATCATCTGGGTGTTGATCATGGATCTCATCCGCTGCTAATAGGCATATGGGTTAACAAAATGATCTCTTAACTATTTACCAAACATTGTACATCTCGTTGCTTATATTAGTGGAAGAACTTCATATGAACTTTGCAGTCTTCGAAAAGAAAATGGAACCTTCAAACAATTTCTCTTTACTGTAACTCCTCCGTCAGTAGGCAAATGTAAATTAAGTGTCAAGGGGGCTATCAGTTCCACAAACCTCTTGGAGGCTCATTAGGCGGCTGTGGTGATGAGGACACATGAATGCTAGAGATATGCGTGTGCCCATCCGAAGCAAAATTCAACTGGGTTTCATCATCCCCTTCAATATCAAATCTGCAGAGTAATATAAAGGATATACGGTATTAGATGCAAAATATGAAGACCAAAATAGTTCTCTCTCAATACTGCAAATGACATGCTGAAGAATGTGAAAACAGCAGTTGTAATGGCAAAGAATAAAACTAAACCAAGAGAAGTCATGCATGCTTTCAATCATAAAATGGATGGGTACCTCTCGAAGTGATTAAATAGATCTCTGTCTGTTTGGAAAGAATCAAAACGTTCACACAAGGTGATATTTGCAGCTTCAGCTGAAAAAGGATGGTCAATTATGTTAAGCTGATAATGGCAACTTGATATAAGCATCAATCTGTAGAAGAATTTATTTATTTCGAACCTTGGTGAAAGTGCAGAGACTCTACTTCTTCTTTAGGATTCTCATTGGTGCCGGTTTCATTCACGCTGTCTAGCCTCTACATAAAGCAGGGAGACACAACAGACAACACAGAGTTCAGCAGTTTTAGATTAACACGTCAGTTATAACCATTTTTCTTGGTTATTGACAGAGAGCCAGGTCACGCATTGATGTATGAAACAACATGAAAATATACATCCAGCAACAGCTTAGTGCGAATCAGTGCAGAACATAATAGAAGCTGAATCGAAGCTTTGCTTAAATCAGAAATGATATTTGTCGTCAAGATTATATGGTGGGAAATTCCGGTTACCATGGCAAAGTAGGCAGTTTGCTGAAACCCCATGGCGGTGTTTCCGTCAGAATAATTCATGGCACGCTCGACATCCTCAACATCTGCCTCTTGGTGATCCGGCAAAGTAACAGCTTCTTTCCTACAAACATGGGAAACGCCCAAGACGTTTTCTGGGTCAGGTGTAATTTGACCATCTTACCCCTCTCCCCATGTTCAAGTACATACGCTAAATTGGGTATGAATGTTCGTCTTCAATCGGGCAAATCTCAATGAAGAAGTGTGACACTCACTTCGCCTGCAACTTTCCTTTCGGCAGCATTTTCCCATCAGGGGCGGGCTTAACCTTCCATGCCTCGTTGATTTCCACCTAGAAAACATAATGGGTTTCCATTGAAAAGCATAAGGCAAAGATAGAGTTCGAAGAATCGAAGATTTTCTGTTAATTGAGAGAGGTGAGTATGAAGTACCAAAAGACGGGAGACATCATCTGCATTGCGGGCAACGCAACCCGCCGTAGCAGGAAACAAATCCAATACATACACCGATTAGATGAGAAATTTCAAAGGCGATTCCAAAATGCGAGATGTTGGAAGAAGAACGGGCAAGAAAGTACCGTATAGGAGCTTGACTTTTCGCTCGTAAACAATCACGACTCCACCTGAGAGGATTTTTTGAGCGAATGCTCTGTTACACTCGGGTTGGGAACAGGGGATATCGTTCGAAAGTCGAAAACTGTAAAGAACAGGGAGTGGAGGAGTGACACGATACCCATCAGTATCCCGGACAGTCTGAGAGCCATTGGAATCGACGGGTTCAAGATCTCTTCACTGCGAAAGCAGAAGGAAAATGGGCATGAAAGATTGAGTTGGTACAGCTCTGTTGGAATATCAACCTGGTCCCGATAAACTGAACAAGATAATAGTCACCATATCTTTATGATGTTGATCTTGTTCAGCTTCCTCCTGTTAATCTTTGCATGCAGAGTCGCGGCCATCCTTCATTTGCACGACATGCCACACGGTGTACAGTAGTTACAGACATTCATCAAGGGGAGGAAATCAAATTGAAGAAATATATGGGTACTTGAGCTCAGAATATACAAAGAAGACAACATATAGAAAGGGAACAAAGCAGAGAGAGGTCACATTTAGAATCCCCTGTTATGAGTCGAATTCAGTCAGCATAATCTATCCACGAAACACACTCAGATGTTGTAAAACGAAGAAACGAACGGTTTCGTCAAAACGTCAAGCTCAACCGAGCGAGAGAATACAAAGCCAACAATGACACAATACAAAGATTCATCCATCTTCAATCACTGTGTAGAATAAGCACGGCTCGCATTGAGCTCACAACAAGATACAGAGAGACGTTGAGCTGTATCAATGTCAAACGAACAGAGACAGATGATTTATTGATCAGAGAGCGGAAGAACTCCAGAAACAGAGACGTTGCGAGCTCGTCTGTGAGAAAGAGAGCAACGTCGAGTAAGCTTGTGGGAGGCGAAAATGGGAATCACCATATCTGCCCCAGCGAAGCTTTCCGAGCTAAGAGCTGGTGGGAGTAGAACATTGCTCTGCCAGTGGAACCTCCACACTCGCCGGAGCAGCACCAGTGAGAAGAGAGAGAGAGAGAGAGAGTGAGAAGACGAGATGTTACAGAGAGAGAGAGAGAGATGTGAGAGTGAAATCAGTGAGATGCCACTGCAGAGATCGTTAGGGAGGGCGACGCGAGGAATGATGTGACCCTGCGAGAAGTGATAATGTCACCCGCCACCAGCATGCTGATCCACTCAACAGACAGGTGGCAAGAAGAGATTGGTTGAATTAAAACTAGAGGAACCCGCCGGTCGTCTCTACCATTTTGTCCGAAGGACGGACGATAGATCACTTCTAGCAGACGACATGGTTTTCACTTTTCTTTTGTGTGATAATTTTTCTTTTTTGATGAACTGGAATCGGCTGATCATCGATGTAACATGATGGTAATTCTTTTATATTACAAGATAAGCATGTTGTTTCCGGATTTCGATCAAGGCAGAAAGGCAATTTCCGATTTTTCGAGAAAATTGGAGATTTTTTTTTCCCTCCACTTAAACCCTTGGGGTTCTTTCGGCATTCCTCTATATCGAGGACTTCATGCAGAGGAAGAATTAGTAAATACATGAAGAACTCATGAATTTAATGAAATTAACGAAATTAAAATTCTATTTACTAAGAGATAAATACATCACGAGTACATGTAAATGTAAATAAAATTCAAACCGAAGAGTTTCGAGGATGGCCTACACTGGACAGAATGACCACGTCAATGTAGTTCAGACTCAAGGATCTCCGACTTGGGAGCGTTCGAACCGTCGAGGATGGCATGAACCAATACCGCGTTGGGACGTTGGGATGAATGGTGGCGGGATCGAACTCGAACTTCCTAGATGATTCAAATATGTGAGAGGCTCTTCTATTTATAGAAGAAGTTTGAACTCATTTATAAGTGATTCAATCGGGGTTGACATGTGTCCCAGAATGAATATTTAATTTTATACCGGTAACACGTATGTACGTTCCGATTATACCTCTAATTTTGTAAAAGGATTCGGTAAGACTAGCAAACGCGTCTTTTCCAAATTGAAACACTCAAGAACAGAATGAAATGACAAAAAAGTGAAATGAGCATTTGTAAATCGTAATAGCTACATTGAGCGTTAGTTTGACTATTTGTCATGTTTCAACTCCAATAAATTCGAGGAATACTCTTCTCTTTTTCACCGTTTACCGGTTCATACACGAAAGAATACGGGGCATAAAGAACTCCATCGCTCGCCGTATTTGGTACGGAGAGGTAAGGAAATGGAAAATGGTTGTTCCATTCCATCCCCTTTCCCTTTTTATCAATACGTCCAGCAGAAACCATCATTCACCGGTCGACGTTTCCACCTTCCGGTCGCCAAAACCCTTTTACGCCGACCAGAAACTGTTCCTGATGAATGCTCACTCTCCAGTAAAGTGAAAGTAAGATCGGCCTCAGCTTCTCAAACGTATCGCCTGTGTCTTGCACCAGAAGATATCCGCCCGGTCTCAGTATCCGATCAATCTCCGCGACTACTTCTACAATGTCGCACCTATTCAAAAAGGAAAGAAAATTAAATTTTACTTTCAAGTTTCGGTTGGGAAGCGAACATTCTGTCAAAGAAGTAAAGGATTAGTCATACCTTTGCGTAAGATTTTTGAACAGAAAACTCGAATGGAGCAGATCAAATGTTCGCGGATAGGTGTTGAAGGACTCGCACCAGTCATGATAGACTCCAATCAATCCTCTGTCGTATATAATCGACAGAGTGTCTTGCATATCGTTCGGGACAACGTTCATTACCCATATTGGCATATCAATAAGGGCCGCCGCAAATCTGTGACAGAAAAACACAAATACAAGCTTGAAATTTGCCCCTAGTTCCTTCGACTGCAGAAAGAAAGATCTCACGAAATTTTCCAAAAGTTACGGACAGATTTTCATCTTTCAAAGGATAAAGCATCTCCTTGAAGGACAAGTATTTAGCAGTTTGACGAAAAGGAAACAGAAAAGCCGGATGATGCTTCAGAACCGAACAGACCCTCAATATCGATCAACCACATATAAATCACAGCATGACTACGGATAAGAGAAGAATTAATGCATGATCCCACGAGTTAACTGATGGCGAAAAAGCCGATAGTTTCTGCTCTTACCCTCCGTAACCAGCATTCATGTCCATCACATTTCTCAAGCTTGTCCAGTTAATCCCAATGCCCTCCGAGTATACATCAGATATAAGTGCAGACCAATGTTTTGTGTCCTCTTGAAACGTCTTCCTGGTCTCTGATTCAGCCGAAAGGCTAATAGGTCTACTCTTGAGCCTCTCCGGCCATGGAGCTGGCCACGAGGTATCAGCCGGAAGCCTTGAGATACATTCACTTAGAGGCGCATACCTGCATGTAAACGATGAGAAATATTTGTTAGTTTTTTTTCCGCCATTGAAGCAAAACTTGTGATGGAATGGTAAATTATGGCAGAAAGTACCATGAACTGTTAGGTTGCCCCTGATTCTTACAGAGAGGTGGCTCACTCCTTTGTTGGGTTTCGAGGCAGGAAGAGGATGTGGTTTTCTGATATATAACGAGCCCGAACCAAGAGGAGCCGCCCGTCCTAGCCACAACTTTCCAGCACATGGACTTCGCTAATGCGGCCGTTGCTGCAAGAAACAAGTACCAAAAACACGAATTGTAACAACATAAAATATTTTTAAACTTACTATTGATTTCTATAGCTATATGAAATGGAGAAATTTTAGGTCATGAACCATTCCAAATGCTCCGATGCCTCTCATCCTTCCTATACACCGGTGTGGCGGACCAGATAAAGTACCCTCCGGGCCTGAGAATTCTATTGAGCTCCAACAAAGGCTTCCCACCTGCAATAATATTCATAAAGATCATCAGAGCATTCCCACCGAAGCTTGGATTTGGACCCTCCACGATTGGCATTGAACAAACATAGGGTCTTGTTAAAAAGGCTGAACACTAAAGCTTAAAGTATTGAAACATTGGATCATATAGTTTGGACATAGAAAAGGAAAAAATGAGAATTGTACCATCTGCATCCCAACGAACCCTGCACCTCGCACAGTGTAACATATCAAAAGCGTTATCGGGAAATGTCAATTTCGTGGTCCCGATAACCGCAAGGGTAGCAGGAATCCCTCTTTCTAGAGCAAACTGAATCTGAGCTTCATGTTCGTCCTTTGGCGCAAAGGACATTGTAATAACATCCCTGTCAAGCAGAGCACCCCCGAAGCTCGCCACTCCACACCCTATGTCTAAGACCACTCTCACGTGCTTTCCCCATTTTACTTCCGGTAGAGCCTGCAAGTAAAACAGTACTTCCGCGATGAATAAAGCATCAGCGTGGTATGACATACCAAATATATGCTTGAATTGGTAAAATTTTGGGTACCTTCTCTATTAGTTCAATGTACTTGGTAACTCCGTGTTTGAACTGAGTTCCTCCTCCCGGAAAGACAAAATACTCCCCGTATTTTTGCACCCAATTCTGGTCCTTCTTGTACTCGACGAGCTTCGGATGAGGAACATTATTGTACCAGATCTGCAATAAAAGAGGCGAAGATTATCTCACTCGCCGAAAGCATTTCTCAGATAGTATCTCCTATGAGAAAGGAATCGAGGCGAAGTTTTCGAAAAGGATCATCACTAAAAATCACGATGAGAATTGTAACCAGCTGAACCGATAGATCATCACTTTTAAATCCATGAAAGGAAAATGGAAAATGGATGCTTAAGCATCAGATGATCGTACAACTCAATCTTACCAAAGGTCTGTTACGAAGCTCACCATATCCCTGCTCTTAGGCCACCGAACGGGAACCTTGTATCCCGTCGGGATGGGGACCAGGCAGCGTGGGTTCTGGCTGGGGCAATGCCGCTCCCTGTGCTCCATGTGCTGCCTGCTCTTGAGTGCCTTGATGGCCTTAAGGTTGTCCAGGCAGGGGATGTAGTCCACTGCGGATGGGCCCTGACATAGGGACCACTTGAACCTCTCCGCTTCGGCCTTACCAAGATCCGTATCATCTGATGGAGCGGGTGATGAGGAGTTGGGGGCACCGGCACTGTTTCGGGGTGGCGGGCCCAAGTCCAGTGAAGGAGCTGTTGGAGGATGTGGTGGTGGGGAAGCAGAGGAGGAGGAGGAGGTGGTGGCACTGGCACTGTCTAGGGGTGGCAGGCTCGAGACCAATGGAGGAGGCGGCGGTGAGGAAGCAGAGGAGGAGGAGGAGGAGATACGGAGATCAGAGGAGGAGAAGAGGAGGGGGCGGGGGAAGAGGGAGCTGCCGCCGGTGGAAGAGAAGGAGAGGAGGAGGGTGAGGAAGATAAGGAGGAGCGTGGCGGCGAGGAGGATGAACGGGTACTTCCTCTCTTTGAGGACGGCTTGCACCGTCGACGATGGGATTGCCATTGTTGTTCTTTGTTGAGCCTCTGCTCTCAATAATGATAGATCTATCGAGAGAGAAGAAAGTGAAAGTTTTTCGCACAAAGAGAGTCAAGATCCTCTTTTTTATGGCGGACGCAGTAAAATTTGACCTGACAGGAATTCAAAATGTCGTTATCAATGCCATGCTGTGTCTTTCTTTTCCGGCAGCAGAACACGGATTGTTCTGTTTACAGCATCGCTACCATGGGATCGAATAAGCTTGGACCGTTACTGCAGCCTCAAGGAAATGGCAGAGGAACACGGTCCATCTGCGGAGCCAGGCGCAAAGGTATTATTACAGCACTAATCTGCCCGCAAGAAGACTCGAATGCTTCCTTTTGGAGATGAAGATGGAGATATTCGCGAACTTTCAAATTGGACTACCACCTCAGTCGTTGAAACTGTTACAAATCATCAGAAAGGGGTCCTGTAGTAGTACAAACTCGTGACACGGCAAATGGCGAAACTCAACAGTTGATATCATTCCGTCGATCCCTCGTAGTATAAGTCACTAATATGTCATGTCGAACATCAAAATTCAAGGCATTGCAGCTATATGTTCTTTACAGGACCGAACACAAAAGTATACAAGCAACTCTATTTGCTAGCAAGGGAATGGAAAATGGCATCGTCCAGTTCTGACTGGTTGTTCCATTGCATTGCCTTCCCTTTTTGTTATACCAAAAGTGGCCTGTATAATCGTACAGGGGAAAACTAGGGGTCTTCAATTTCACCGACTAACAGTTCCACCTTCCGGACGCCAAAAGCCTTTGATGCCGATGAGAAACTGTTCTTGATGAATTGTCACTCTCCAGAAATGCGAAAGCAAGATCGGCCTAAGCTTCTTAATTGTATCGCCTGTGTCTTGCACCAGAAGGTACCCGCCCGGTCTCAGTATCCGATCTATCTCCACAATTACTTCTACAATGTCGCACCTGAGGGAATATGAATCGAGATATTGATTTTCAGTAGGAAAACAATCATTGATTGAAGAAGTTAGTGACAATAAAAACCAAACGTACCTTTGCGACAGATTTTTGAAGAGAAAACTCGAATGAAGCAGATCGAATGTTCGAGGGTAGGTGTTGAAAGACTCGCACCAATCGTGATAGACTCCTATCAACCCTCTGTCATATATTACGGACAGAGTGTCTTGCATCTCTATCGGGACCACGTTCATTACCCATATCGGCATATCAATGAGTGCCACTGCAAATCTGTCAGAAGAAACATGCCATAGGAGCTTGGAAGTCAATTAAATTTCCTTCAATCATAATAAGAAAGTCCAGTTTGTTCATCAACAAAAAATTAGGGACCGATTTTCATCTTTAAAATGAAAACACGTCTATTCAAAGGCACTTGCTATTTTAGTATTTGCCATCTTCCAGGAAAAGGAAAATATAAGAGTGGGACAGTTCTTCAGAACCGAGCAGACCCTCGACAGTGTAAAATTTCACAGCATGGGCACGGATAAGAGAGCAATTAATGCATAATTCAATGAGGCACCTGATAGTGAATAACACGAAAGTTTCTGTTCTTACCCTCCATAACCAGCATTCATGTCCATCACATTTCTCACGTTCGTCCAATTTATACCTATGCCCTCCGAGTACACGTCTGATATGAGGGAGGACCAATGCTTAGTGTCCTCTCGAAACAATTGCTCGGCCTCAAATCCACTTGACAGGCTGAGAGGCCTACTCTTGAGCCTATCCGGCCATGGAGTCGGCCACTTCGTATCAACTGGAAGCCTTGAGATACAACCACTCAGAGGCACATACCTATCCATAGACAAAAGTGGAAAATTCTTTACGTTGAGTTGTGAATAATTGAGCCGAAGTGAAGGCAACTTGCAGTATAAAAGTACCATGAATTGTTAGGTTGGCCTTGGTTTTCACAAAGAGGCGGGTTTCTCTCTTGGCGGGTTTCATAGCAGGAATATGACACGGGCTTCTGATATATGACGAGCCCGACCCCAGAAGAATCAACCGCCATAGCCACCACTTCCCAGCACATAGACTTGGTTAATGCAACCATTGCTGCAAAAATATGACAGTCAGAACGGCTGATTACACTAATAACAGCAATGAATTTTCTAAATTATTATTGCCAAATTAAAGAGGGGAATTTTGGGTCACGGACAATTCCAGACACTCTGGTGCTTCTCATCGTTCATATAAACCGGTGTAGCAGACCAAATGAAGAACCCTCCGGGCCTCATAATCCTGTTGAGCTCCAACAAGGGCTTCCCACCTATACATTTTCCCGGAGACTGTCACAGTAAATCCTTCAAAACTTACTGAAAAGTCTTACGAGGAAAAACACAAACAAAAAGATCGAGAATTTACCGCTTGCATCCCAATGGACCCTGCATCTCGCACAGTGAATCAGGTCAAATGCGTTATCAGGGAAAACCAGTTTCTGGGTCCCAATAACTGAGAGAGTAGCAGGGATCCCTCGCTCCAGAGCAAACTGAATCTGAGCTTCGTGTTCATCCTTTGGCGCGAAGGACATCGTGATAACATCCCTATCGAGCAGAGCACCCCCAAAGCTCGCAACCCCACAGCCGACATCTAAAACCACTCTGACATGCTTTCCCCATTCTATGACTGGTAGAGTCTGTCAGTAGAACAGTTCAGTGACAAGATCGATATAGCATGCCAAATTGCCAATGCCATAATGTACCAACAACACTTGCCAATGGTAAATATGGTGCATACCTTCTCTATTAGCTCGATGTACTTGGAAACTCCGTATTTGAACTGTGTTCCTCCTCCAGGAAAGACTAAATAATCGCCCTTTTTTTGCACCCAATTCTGATCCTTCTTGTACTCCACGAGCTTCGGGTGAGGAACATTATCGTACCATATCTGCAAAAGAGATCAAAAAAGGATTTAACCTCAGATGCTGGCATTCCCACATGATATCTCAAATAGTAAATGGATCGTATCCGTATAGTTTCGGAGAGGATCATCAAAAGCTAATGGCAAAGAGTGTCATTTGCGAACCGACAAATCCATGAAAGGGAAAATGGGGAGCTGGTTATTCAAGAAATAATGATTGAATGAATGACTCAATCTTACCAAAGATCTGTAACGAAGCTCACCATGTCCCTGCTCTTAGGCCATGGAACCGGAACCCTGTAACCAGTCGGGAACGGGACCAGGCAGCGGGGGGCCGGGCTGGGGCAGTGCCGCTCCCTGTGTTCCATGTGCCGCTTGCTCTTGAGCGCCTTGATGGCCTGGTAGTTGTCGAGGCAGGGGATGTAGTCCACCGCGACCGGGCCCTTACAAAGGCTCCACTTGAACCTCGCGGCCTCGGCCCGAACGAGATCCCGGTCATCATCGGAAGGAGGAGGAGATGCGGCGTTATTGTTTCCGGGAGGCTGGGGAGGGGACCCGAATGAAGAGGCTACAAGGGGCTGAGGCGGGGAGGAGGAGGAGGTGGAGATGTGGAGATCTTCGGAGGAGGAGAAGAGTTGGGGGCGGGAGTAGAGACCAAGGGGGCTGGCGAGGCCGGAGAGGGAGAGGAATAGGGTGAGGAAGATGAAGAGGAGGGTGGCGGAGAGGAGGATGAAGGGGTACTTCCTCTCCTTGATGAGGGATTGCACTGATGATGAAGATGACGACGGGACCGCCATTTTTGGTGCTTGGCGTTGAGCTTCCCTTGTCCAATGGGATCGAACGATAGATCGATCGTGGATCAAGGAAGGCAAAAGAAGAAGTTGGAATTTTTTATTTTTTATTTTTTATTTTTTTGGGGGGCGTAGATCCTGGTTTCAGTTGTGGGGCCCGCCAGGCGGTAATTTTGACCCGGGAGAGCACGAGCGCCTTTGAAATGTCGTTATCTACCGCTTACTTTACGAGAAGGAGGAAGTGCAGAAAGACTAAAATGACCTTGGCTCTTGTCGGTGAGGCGGGGGCATAAAGGTCAAAAGAGTACCCACCTCGATCTTTTTTCTTTTTTTTTTTTTTTGGGGCTGAATTAAATTTGGTAATGGGGAAGGGAGAACGGCTTGGTAGTTGGGAGCTGACAACATTTATTAGTACTTTCAATGCTCGACAAGAGAGAAAACAAGGAAGTGTCTCCCCACTTGCACTTTTCTTCTATTTTTCGGTGACACTCTTTGACTCTACTTGCCGAAACTAATTCCGATTCGGACATCGGCATTATCTTGACCATATCCGTAAGGTACTTCCAGTATCCTGCACTATTTTTAAAATGTGGCATGTGATAATGCCGTTTTGACCATCTATGAATTATAAAATCACGGATTCCCTTGCAGTACAAGCAATACTCGCTTCCAATTCAAGAAGGCATCGCAATATCGACCAGGGATCTCTCTCCTATCAAACTATATCCATCATGGTCATAACCAATCTCTATGTTCATAAAGGTACCAATGAAACGGAAGTTCACGAGAATGATAAATGATCAACAACTTGTATTGTAGTATCTCAAGCTGGTTTTTATACCAAACCGCAGAGGACACTCGTCTCGGTATAATTGGAAAAAAACAAAATTACAAGAAGCTAAGGATGGATGTCAGGGAAAAATTCAGTGAAAATGTAGACCTATAGGGCTAAACCACTCCCCAACTTTACTCCGTGATTCCATGGCCGGAATTGTCCAGATCAACATCGCCCATACCTGTATCTTCCTCCTCCTCGCTGTCTTCGTCCCCGCTGACCTCCTCGTTGTCCTGTCGGAGCTTCGCCATGTGCTCAGCGAGCAACTTATCATCCCGTTCACTCACCTACACCAAATAAATCAGAAAACCACGAAAAAAAAATTCAAAACTTTGATGCTTGTAGAATAACAAAATTATCTCGGAAACAATCTAGCTGAGCAGAAGTCAAAGATTGACAAGTGAATAACAGAGGTACTGACCGCTCTAGGAGCCTCCTTCACCACGAGCTTCCCCTTGTGTTCTTCTATGGCTTCACTACAGGCTGTAATCGCTTTGCTTAAAACTGCTAACCCTTGCTCCTGTCCAATAGAAGGGGGGAAATTGATGATGCAACAGCCAAAAAGAGCGCAAGAATCGTGCTAAGTTGCACAAGTTCCATAAACATCTAACATAGAGAACTGCCATTAAAATCAATTTATTCAGGAACAGGCGTTTGAAAGTGAGAGAAGTAAAACAAGGAGAGAAGTCAAGTTCATGAAAGCTTTGACGAAGTTGGTTTAATAGAACCACCATTGCATATATGATGCTTGGACAAAAACCGTGTATCAATTCAACATAGAACCATCTAAAAATTCAACTTAGAGGGCAATACTTGTCTGCAAGGGGGATAACATATTGATATATATGGGGATTGGTCAAGCATCACAAAGGAAATGACTTAATGCTATCACAGAGAAATAGCATAATGAGCATGATTTGAGTTCTATGTAAACAGTGTCTAGGGACAGGACGAAATATAATAGAGACAGAGGGTAATTATGTGAGGAAATGCGTTGACCTTATCAAGAGTTTGAGTAGTTAGGACATATAGTGGAGGCGCAACCAATTTAATTTTCACAGGACAGTCATCATTTCCAGCAGCTTCAGCTTTCCTCATGGCTTCCTGCAAGTAACAATACCAAAACGAATAAGGCGAAATTGAATTGCCAAATGAAAATGCACAAACTAAATGACTGCCATCTTAGAGAAAGAATCTGTTAAGAAAGCAAATTATCCAGTTATAATCGTAAGAAGGACCTTGATGTGGAGAACGCCATCAAACTGGAAACACTTCATTTCAATGTCAGCCCTGATCTTCAATGGTTGTGGTGTCATCCTTCGCCGTATATTCTTCACTAATGCATCTTTGACTTCCTCCGACACAGCTGGTACAACTTTTGTTACCTAATAGATGAACAGCAAAAACTACAGTAAGCAATCACTCAAAAATGAGATCTGGCAAAGCACGTGTGAGGAAATTAACCTCTTGTCCATCAGGGCCAATTTCTTGAACTTCACGAGTGAGAGCATTCAAAACTGAATCAGGATCGGTCACAATGATCTTAAAGGCCTGCACAGAGCAATAGTATTTTATATCAGTCTCGTATTATATACCGCAAGCTACAAGCATCCCCTGGTATGACCCAGTTCTCACCTCAAATGCATGACCATACTTCCGATACAAGGGCCACCCAATATTGATGTACAATTCCTGCAACAATATCCCAATTCTGCTTAGGCAACACAATTGTAAATTAGAACCTGAACACCACATAACCAGAGCAGTAACATTCAACACACAATTAAAGTTGGTAAAATTCAATCGGCGGAACGTCAGCCAATAAAAGATTTCCTTGGTAAAGTAGCTCCCGGTGGATAGGATAAGAGCAAATGAAGCCCACGCAAAAACAGAAATCAAATCTCCTATAAACAGGTATGTCAATCTTGAAAGACCGCTGATCCATATGAAAGATAGAAGCAATCTCCACTCTTGAGGCCCGATACTGAGCATCTCCTGACCACGAAAAGGTTTCGATTATAACTATGAATGTCTAACTTGAATATTCACCACCATCATCAACCACGACTGCAGAAACACACGGTAGAGCCATAAGTATCTCTGCTTCAAACATCTCAAAGTCCCCCGTATCCAAGGCTCGAATAAAATTTTACCTCACCGCACAACCAAATTATACCAAACAAGCAACAAATGACCTTAAATTATAGTTCCTCGGAACACATAAAATCCCGACAAAATGTTTCCTAATCATCTACCAGGCACTCTATAGTCCCAGCATCCAACACCAGGCGTACTTTTTGCAGTGGGCGATTCATTATCAATACACCAAACGATGCTATATTGAATCCCAAAATCCTGACACCAGTAGATAGGAATCAAACAGACCTCGAGATCGATTCCGAGAGTCTCGGCAACGTGGCGCATGATGGAGTGCACGAGCTTGCTCTTGTTGTACCTCTCCTCGCAGGCCTGAATATCCTCCTCCGACACCCTGCGCTTGCTGAGATCGATGTACCCCTTCTCCTTGTCGACCCTCAGCACCATCACGGGCTCGATGCGGCCGACCTTGATGAGGCTGCTGACGGACCGGATCCGGCGGCGGGAGAGCTCGGAGAACAGGATCATACCCTCGATGTTGTTGTACTCGAGGAGGGAGACGTAGGCGCCCATGTCGGCAATGTTTTTGACCTGTATCATGACGGCCATATCCACCTCCGGGTACTTCGCTTCGTACATGCGGCACTCGAGGTTTGGAGAGTGAGACGCCATGGTGACGGAGCTTTTCCTCTTCTCGGGGAAGGAACGGTGTCTCCGATGGCAGGGGCTAGGGTTTTGAACAGAGGTTTCTAGGAGCGAGGGAAACGGAAGGGCAAACGCGATGGAGAATTTGTTCTCTGCTGATTTTGCCTCCTTTCTCTGAGTTTCCGACAAAGTGCAATGTGGTCCCTGAACTTACTATGGAAATAACATTTGGCCCCCTAAAGTAATTGAACTAGATATCCATTCCTTATATTTGATATTTAATCAGCTCGTGCTAGCAATGCTTGGCCCAACCCGCAGCCACCACAGCCTCTCACCAACTCACACTGGAGAACTGGTTGATGGTGGCTAATTAGCTCACTTTTGCGACCACTGGCAATAGCCATGGTGGAGCTGTTAGGGGAAGAGAGTCTTCGATATCAATATGGTAAGAATAAGCCACATGAGAGCCTTCGCATTGCCCAGATAAGGAAGCCTTCGTATGAATGTGACTCCTTCTCGATCCAACCCGTCATGAGATCTATCACTCGGAATCAACCGTGAATCAGAAGCCTCTCTCTCCCTTAGATCTCGCATTGTGGTAGTCGTGGCGACTAAGGCATTGCATCACTCTCCCGTTAAATATGTAATTCTTGTTCCAAAGACCAAACTTCCAGTGTGCTATAAGACTATTGCCACTTGCAAGGCCAACACTTTGAGCCATTTAAGTACAGAGAAAGATGATACATATAATCTTTAGAGACAAAAGAAGGTTGTCTTCTCTAATGTCTTTTACGTGCAACATATTGAAATCATACGATTAAGATTGATAAAGACAAGTAAATCATTATCATGAAATTAATATCGGCTCGATCAGAGATTACCCAGTTGATTTAAGTGGTTGTATCCAAGAATTCCTGGGGTCTACCCATACAAAATAAATATACTTCGACATTTGAAATGTTCCATGATCTTCGCGTGTCTTAAAAAGCTCTAACCATTACGTACAACTTATATTATCCCATGCCATATGATAATCGTACATACATCATCAATGTTGATAAGATCCATACATACATAGCATTCTAGTGTCTTCTCAGTTAAAATTCCCAAAGCTAAGCAAGAGAGCCAATAAAAAGCAACAAAAAGAGCAAAGCATTGGCCACCATAAAAGAAAGCACCAAACCATGAACTGCAACTAAAGCAAAGGCCAAAAACCAAAAAATGAAGCCTACAATTATATATACTCGGCATGATCATCGAGAGAAATCTGAATTCACACTGTCGGGACAAGAAGGATTAATCGATGTCACGATATATAGTTCTTCAGTCGTACGTACTCTCGTTTAATGCAATCTTAATTAGCAATCTTTTTTTTAAGCAAGTGATGAACATAGGACGATACTTTTGACTCTATTTTACATGCTTTCCACGCTTCTCTCTATCCCTTTCTTTGCATCCTTCCTTCTCCTTTAAGTCTCACTCCATGATCAATCCCCAGCACTGATCATCTCCACACAGAGAGTTCATATGGCAGCGGTGACTGTGACATCCTCCGGCACACGTGCTTTAGTCTTGGAACTGGCGGAGCTGATATAGTCTGCTGCAAGAACCGCCATCTCCCATCCGTGGAGCTGTGGGCAGTTGGCGAAGCACAAGGCATTAGTGGGGGAGCTCCTGATAAGGTTGGTGGCAACGGACCTGGCGAGGCTGCCGGAGACAAGGGTGGAGATGGGCAAGCTGGAGGATGCACTGAGGAGGGCGGCGGAGCTGGTGGTGAGTTACGGCGAGAAGAGCTACCTTTACATGGTGGCCATTGGGTGGGACGCCGTGTATCAGTTCCGGCAGCTACATGCAGATATTGACAGCTGCACGAAGGTCGTTGGTGCCAATCAGTTAGTGGAGGAGTTTCGAATGGAGGTATAGTAAATTTTGAAATCCAAGTAGCAGAGCTAAGCTACTTTAATGACCAAGAAAAAACAAATTCGAGAGAAAATGAATGACGTGACCAAAAAAATTCAATAATAGTGTTAAGTTTTATTTTTTGTTGTATGAACACTATGTCTGGTCCAAAATAAAATACACGAATGTATCATGTTCGGTTATATAATACAGCACAAGTTGGTTTCATTGGTTGTTTAATTAATAATCTATCGATCGATCTCTTCCCCCGAATCTTCCTAGTACTTGGCATGATTCAGATAGAAAGTGATGACCAATTAAAATCTATTTTATAAAGTTAATTAAAGGGTAAACTTCCAGTTCTTTCTGTTGTTACTTTAATGTTTAGCGAGATCAGAAGTTAGGCCGCACTTTTAATATGCTATATTATTAAAGAGTCAATAATTTATAAAATTAAAAAAAAAAGCTTGAGCACATTGGCTCCGTTTCATTTTTGGCACGTTTTTTACATACATTATTATTCTCGAAAATTTCGAATCCTCAGCACTTGAAGGAGGCATTGAAGGCGATCGAGGCAGATAACAGGGAGTACTCGCTCAATGATATGGCAATCCTCAAGCTCGACAGGACTAGAGAGGACGCCGATGCTGTGGAGAATGCGCTCTCCCGGGCTTACCCGGACCTGAGCCTCTGGGATGCTCTAGAGGCGGAAAGGTCCAAGCTGCAGATTGAGCACTCAAGGTCAGAGGATGCAGGGCGCCGCCGCCTTATCGAGCACCTAATTGGAGTCACGGATAGTGCAACCAATGATCGGCCGAGCAGGAAGGTCAAGAAGCTCTTGGTGAATGAGCTAGCATACGTTATATCAGGATAAGAGTTTAAGGGATTCAGTTTCAAATTAAGAATAAAAACCCGAGGCATGAAACATTTGAATTTCAGGTTTGGATTCTTTCTTTTTCTGTTAGGTATATAAGCAATGTGAATGCCATGAATGAGGGCATCAGCTGGAAGGTGGTGGAAGCTCACGGAGGAGATGAGTGGCAGGTGGATCTTTTCGACTGTTGCGCCGAGCCCTGCTTAAGTGAGTATATCAGATTAAATACACTTAAAACGAATAGCAACCATCAATCTCGACTAACGTATACACACACTGCCCATTTGCTGCAGGCTTAAAGGCATGCATTTATCCATGTGGCCTGTTCTCTTGAATAGCCAACGCAGTGTCAAGAGGAAAAATCTGTAAGTTCGAAGATCAACCATTCGATTAAGCATGCAGTGTACTATCCATCTGCTAATCTCATGTTTTTCGCATAACAGCACGAGAAGCTGCAGTCACTGGCCTGTTGGCCTACTCCCTCTTCTGCGGCTGCTGCCGTTACAGCTGCTGTGCGAGAAGGAAGCTCAGAAAGCTCTTCAACATAGAGGTACTAACCTAAAGTAGTAGTTGGGTAAATCATGATTACATACTGAGGTCGCGATTTCCAGGTCGATTGAGAAACACAGGAAGATGAGGAAGAATCTGAAGTGGCACTATCTCTCTTTGCAGGGAGGAGCTTGCGATGACTTCACAACCCACCTCATGTGCTTCTGCTGTGCTCTAGTTCAGGAGTGGCGAGAGCTCGAGCTCAGGGACTTCGAAGGTACTTAAGTCATTTAAACAAGAAGCCCCGGCTGCGGCATTTTCGACTTCTAATTCGAGATTCTCTCTTCTTTGCAGAATGCCAAAGCAGAAAAATGATTCCCCCGCCGTACCAATACATGAAGCCCTGAAATGAACTCTCCAAGTGATGTATCACCCCGAGCAGAACATCAGAGATACACGCATATATAAATATACTAGTGTACACGTGTGTGTGTAAAACTAGAAGTGCGTCTATGCATGTACAAAAGTAGAAGCGTGTGCATACATGTAAAGAGGGATTGGCCGGTATCAAGAGCTCGCCGTCCTTGCAGGGTAATCCACATTCCCTCTTTGTTCGAGCTGTAAAGGGCAAAGGACTGATACCGTGGAAAGTATTTGCCATCAGGTCTCAAACCATCGGTCATCCTACTGCATTTGCCAACATCACGATGATCGGCAAGAGTGGTGGAGTCGCAGGGGACCCAGTTCAATACTAAGAAATGCTTTATAGATTTAGCCCATAGAGCACTTTTTCAGCCAAACAAACAGAGGAACTCGTTTTCCTGTAATTCCATCGAACAGGCTGGAGCTTGTCTCCAACAGTAATTACAAAAACAGTAGAGCCAAAATTGGAATTAATTGATTAACGCTATAGATCATTCCAGTCATGGCATTTACATCCCTACAAAGCTGACCCAAAAATGGGGGAGTACAAATTAAATTTCCTCACCAAACTAGCGAAATCTGCTCTCTCGACAGTTTAGCACTTGATTATGGAACCTGACTGCACAGCAGCGAAAGAATATGACCAATCCAAACATGAGAGACAACCAGAAAAATTCCAGCTGCAAAATCCCTCGGTGCTCAGTAAGCCACAAATCTTTTCCTGAACTCGGTACAAGCTGCAGCTATAAGTCAAGTGAAGTGAAAGTTACAACAGTAGCACCTGCAACCTGAGAGAATGAAACCTTTTCTTTCCCTCATTGAAATCAGTTAGCAAACTATAGCTCAACTTTGTCGGACTTCGTATCATCACCCCAGATCAGCCAACGGAAAAATGCTGATAACTTAGCATAACCACTTACAGGCCTATGCTCTACTGCCTCGGGCTTCACATTGCAGATCACATGATAATCATGCTTCAAATGTGGAGCTGCTATCTTGTCCTGAAAAGGAAAGAGAAGAAACTCAATTAAGATGTTCCCTCTTTGAGAGAAAAACCACAATGGTAGTAAGAATCTGTACCTTAAAAACTTCAAATGGACAAAAATCAGCACCGCCGCAACCCTGGTAACAGACAGTATAAATGACAAAGGTAGGGAGAAAAGAAAAAGAAAAGCAACAGCTGGACAGCTCGAAATAACATTTTCAACAAGGTTAATCTAGTTATTTATTTCTTACTGGCATAGGAATGGGATGTTCATTATGCAGGACTTGCACAAAGTAGGGGCTTGAAGTATTTGAAGGACAATTATATAGAACCAGCATGTTGTTCCCACCAAAAGGTGCCACTGTGCTGCCCCTCCAGTTTCTCGTTTGAGGAGGCTTCAGAGGAAGGTCCAAGGGTTGTTCCCTCTGTATTTGCAGGAACTCTGGAAAAATAACCAGAGGAAGAAACCATCAAAATGCGCATGCAAGGGTTTAAAAGAGTAACCCCTTATCCTTATAAAACCTAGAGACATGAAGAAAATTCAACATGTTGATTGTGATAAAAGTAGATCTTTGAAGGCTGTAAAGTGCTCACCAGATCCTTCAAGAAAGAGACCAAGAAGGCATGAAAATGGAACTACAGTTTCTGCATGAGCAAATCGAAGCCTTGCCTTCTCATAACTCCCAGGAGGAAATTTCTCTAAAATAAAATAAAATAATTAGAAAAAATTAGCAATTTAATTAAGAGAGATTAAATTATGTTACTAAACAGAATATGCCTCAACGACATAATAGCTCTCCCTAGAATGATGTGCCTTGGTCAGGAATTCCAATTTTATTACCGTACCATGACGAACAAAGATAATTCTACTTTCCCACCCAGCCACCCTAGGTTAAGGTAAGGAGTGGTAACAAAGTAACAAGAACTGGAATGAGATAGTAAGTGAAGACATGCTAATTTAAGATGCGACTTGTGATGCTAAAATCACCTTCTCTAGCCTTAATAGCTTCCTCCATTGACTCCAGAACATCTTTCAGCAGTGGCACTCCCATTCTATAGTTCAGTGAGTTACCATACCCCTTCAAAATGAACACTTCTAGGTCGTCTGTCCACTCCAATGAAGCAACCTCCATAAGTTGAAAAAGTATTTGTAAGTTTTAAGCTAAAAATATAATTTAAATTGAGGTGAAGGGCATACTGTCCACTTGGAAAGTTGAATGGGTACGTGAAGCGTTTTTGGAACACAATTTCTTAAACAGCCAGAATAAGGGCCCAAATCATTTATCATATGCAATTGCATGACTAAATAGTTGCTCAGCATGAGTCTACATGCATACTTTGTTACACAAGATTATCACAAAGTTGGAAAAGATAGTTTTAAACACAACTTCGTATCATGAATAAGAATACAATTACTTATTAATTAAGAAAACTAAAAAATGAAAAAGGTATTATGAATATGCTTAGAAGTTAATAAGTTGGCAATTGAATGAAACTTGTATCCATGAATTTATTGATTGTAATACAAACAAAATAGGCAACAATCATAAAGCTCCTGTACCTCATCAGGGCTGAAAAGGCCACACGCTTGATCGGTTATGTCCAACAAGGATGCTTCCTGCAAATGCGAAAAAAAGATATAAGAGAACTTGTGATTAATATCAGTTACGCTGGACAGCCTCTAAAGATCACACCGGTATTCATGAAAAGATGATCACCCCAAGACCTAATCCTCAAAAGAGACAGGAATAGGATTTATCACCTGCTTGCAAAGAAACCAGAGAGAAGCAGTGTCCTGCCTTGTAAATTTCAGTCCATAGCGGCTCACCAAGGAGGCAGTTATTTCATCCAGAATTGGTTCTTTCAGTTTATCAACACCGGGCTCTTGCTTTTTCCTGAAGTCCTGCACATAAACCAAAACTAATCAAAATTAGAAAGAATCCAGAACTATCAATATACTACGATGCCAAACATCAAAAACTCTGATATAAATGATGCATCTATCCTAAATCACTTCAGGCCTATCCCAATAGGCTTTGCCATTATAACCTAACTTTTATCAAAAGAAATGGCTAAATGATATAACTCCTCAGGGAAGTTTTCTTGCCAGCAGTCAGCAATAAGAACATTTTTCACATACTTCTCCCAGTAATAATATGCTTTTATCCGCAGTAATATGATAATAGAGCAATTTACCAAAATCCTGTTATTTATAACTTGATGAGACCTAAAAAAAAACAGAGAAAGAGATTTACCTTATAGTTTTCACAGCAATCATGAAACCTTAGCTTTATATCACTTGCACGACTTTCACTGGTGACAGCAAATGCACGGTGATTTCCTGGTCCAAGAGTCCCTTTTCCACTAAAGAGGCCCATTCCAAAAGCCACAGCACTAGATGATGCCCGAGGAACCTGTCTCAAGTCTTTCCCATAGTTAGAAGATTGTCTCATACAGAAAGAAAGTAAAATGTGAGCCACAAACAAGTAAGACAACTAGACAAAGTAACTGTAAGGGATAAGTTATGGGCAATATTGCAGCCCAAGTATGTCAGCAAAAATAGAACTACTCTTCATTATAGTAAGATGCCAACCTCTAGTTTCTTTCCACTAGGTAATAGAGGACGACAATAGTTTTGATGGCTTTAACATGTGATGGAAATAGCATGCTAAGTCTGATCTAGAAAACAAACATGATATACTGCTGACCTGTGTTGCCTTGAGCACATAAACATCAGGGTGGTATTCCTCATCGAACAAATCGGGAAATGTTCCTCGAACCCTAATTCCAAGATCATACAACTCATGTTCTCCCTTGGAAATTAACTCTCCCCCTTTCAACTTTCCTCTCCAAGGAGATTTCCATCCTCGCAACCAATCAGGGACTTGTTTAAGAGATAAATTCTGTTCTTCAGCATCTCTTATAAGTTCTCCTATATGAGCAGACAGATGGTCCAACTCTCTCATTCGTTTCTTAGTAGGAGATCGAGTTCCATGCCTCGCCTGATAATTACAAGGAAAAAATCAGAAAATTCTTTTAATTTCCTAGCAATGTCCAGTTATAAACATGGATTAGCAGCAGCACTGTTCTTAAACCAAAATAAATAAATAAATAGATAAAGCACGCGTCTCTCATTAATTAACTCGACAATCATGAGATTTGGATGACAAGAACAATGATTTCTCTGTAAGGAAAAATATCAATGACCACCGATGGCACCACATCTTTTTCGAGTAAAAAAGAATTTATATACTTTGATATGGGATATAACCAGATACTTTTACAGAAGCAAAAAGTCCAAAAGATTACCACTAGATTCAAATGTATGGCATCACACCCGTTTGGTATTTCAGACGGTACAAATCCATTGCTCGCCACATCTTTCACCACACCATATCTGCATCAACATATCCACCAACCATGTATATTTATTTTGAGTATGACACACAGAGAGTGACTGCGCCAGGTATAAAACATAACAGTGAAGTATGCTGTGTTACGATGGAGAAAAACAGAAATAACACGACTCTATCAGTCCATTACACTGCCGATATCCACAGTGAGAGGAAAATTATTTACATGGTGACTGATCGCCCCAAAGTCACATTTCTGACTACGCTTTGTTGGTTCCTATAAATACGAGCTTGTGCTCGGTCATAGATCAGAGAAAGGAAACAACGAATGCAGCAAACAACAAGGAACGTACATATCTGTACACACATAAACTAAGACGCTTCCGTAATTCAATTCCCCAAAATGAGAATTCATCCGACATTTCATTGAGAACGCAAGCTTTCAATTCAAATGAAGTTCTGCAGACAGAAATTACTAACTCAAGCAATCAATCAATCGAGACACTACGATCTTCTCTAGGCTCGATTCATCCTGAAGACAGCCAGAAGCATGAAAGTTTCTCTCCTGAGCTCAACCAGTTCCCTGGATCACAGCATACATAGAAATTTCAGTTTGAGATCAGAGACCTGGCGGCAGTGGAGAGATGCCTCCGCACATCGAAACCGGCTTCCTTAGCATCCGCGCGAAGTACAAACAAGGAAGAAAGTAAGAAGAGCCAATACACCGCCATCGCCATTGCGAACGCCAATACTCCTTCAACTCCAACCTGCAGGAAGCAAAATTCTGTAGAACCAGAATATACATACATGTAAGTAAAGTTGGAGAGGTTCTAATTCGGTGTTTCGCGGTCTATTAAGGTTCTGTGCAGATCCACCACGGTAGCCGTCGATTGATTACCACCAGGATCTGACTTGCCTGAGTCGAGATATAATTGGTGTGGGACCCGTAGGGTCGCCTTGTGTCGTGGAATCGTGACACGTGGCTTGTGATGGGACAGCAGCTGCTCGGGATTGTGGGCCCTTTTGGCTATTGGGCCATGGTACGGAAACTTGCATCCTTACCATCTACCAGCGCACAAATTTTGCCTTGTTCTGATGATAACCATAAATATTGAGGCTCGCGAAGGATTCAATTCACATTTGGGCCGATAATCAGAAATAAACTTTTCATGAACCGAGGGATATCTATCTGTTTTTATCGAAATTTTGGTACGTCGCGTTGCGAATGATCCGACACAAAGACACACACAAGCACCACCAGGCCATTTCGTGCAACTCTGCTTGCTGGGGAAACGATGTTCCATTTCCGAATATGGAATACTCGGATTAGGTCCGAGGCATTCGCTGCTGCAGGTCCCACATTATGATTATAACAGTAAACTGTTGTAACTTTTTTGATGAAGGACGATCAAGCTCTCTATGTCCTCATTATACCATTTACCAACGCTAACGTTCTGCAACTCCATAAGAGAGATTACACCAAAAAAAAAAGAAGAAGAAGACAATTCTGACATTATTATATCAACTAAGTGTGGAAAATACTGTAAACGTATCTTCCTCCTCTGAGCCTGTCTATCTGAAGCAAGGGGAATGTCCTGATCAAGCCCCGGCTTCATCTCCACGGAGAAGCATTTGGTCGAAGTGCCAGACTCCTAAAAAGTTCAAACACAAACACGAGTCGGAGAAAAGAAGGGGAAAAATATAAGGCGAATCGCGAGATATGGATGTGATGGACTCTCGGGTTCATACCGTGTCCTTTGCCCACTCTTCTCAGCTGAGCTACGTATTCTGAGATCTTCTTAATGCTTTCCACCTAACAGAGGACCAGAACAGGTCAAATGAGGTCAATTCCAACAACAGTTCTGAAGCCCGGAATGAAAAGATGGAGATGCTCTCACCTGCTCAACGAGAAATGTACTCTCGATGAAATCTGTCATCTGCACGTCATGGTTCCGCTCGGCTATCTGAGGGGCAAAAGTTCAAACACGAGTCAACATTCCAAGAGACACAGACAACTCAATTAGAACGAGATAAGGCTACGCTCTATTGAGCTAAGCGAAAAGAAGTCGAGAAATTCTTACTTTGTGCAAGTTAAGCAGCTTTTCATTTGTCAGCTTCTCCAAGGACAATGCAAGCTCCATTGCTTCATCAACAGATTCAAAATATTACCATCAAACGGAGAAGAAACAATATATATTTAAACAGCATTGGCACAATTAGCTCAAAAGAGTATAATTGTATTTCGACAGTAAATCACTAGGACAGGCATATCTGAATCAGCCGCATTGGTCATGAGTGCATATCAGTTCAAAGACATTGAAACTGAAATTCATCCTTTTCCAACTATTTTCCATCCATCTTCTTACAATAGTTGCAATCATAAGACGAAAAAACTCATCGAAGACATTGGAAATTGATCCTCAAAAATGTCTTTGGAGACTAACCATAAAGCGCGTCCCCTTTTTCTGCATGCTCGAACTCCGAAAGGGGCATGGAGATACATGACAGCTTAACTTTTCCACCTCGTTTGTTCTGCCAGCACAGTCGAACGATCAATAAAACTTGTTCAAGAAGAAGCAACAAGCCCCAGAAGATACGCTAAGTTCGAAAGAGGTAAAACTATGCTAAGAGGCATTAGTTGGAGACAAGTTGTGGGACTACTGACATAAGACGTCGACCCCATCGCAAACTAGCGATCATACGCTTCTGGCAAAAAACTTTTATTGGAGATTTACTTGTACGGACAGAGGACATCATCGATCAAAGTATGTCCAAATCATCCAAATTATCCAGCAAATATTATTTTTAATCAATGGGCTATTTCTACCGAGGTGATGTTACCGATGTATTCTTTCCATAAACAACAATGTTCTCTTTTATTATCAATAGTAAATGAAATGAGAAACATCATAAATGACAGAGGCACTGAATTTGAATTTTGAACTGAGAACCTGGTATTCCATCAATATCTCAGCGTGTTCTCTTTCTTCTTCACTGGACTCCTTAAAGAACCTGAATTTTCACAAGGGAGCCGTGAATTGGAATAAATGGCAGCCAAAGATAATTCACGGTTCTTCGGAAGAGATATTATTACTTGGCAAGACCCTTGAGTGCGACATTGTCCCTGTCGAAGTACGCGTACATGGCGTGGTACACATACGATACGTTGTACTCCACACTGTCACGACAATCCGAGGAAAGCCATTACCGAGAGCGAAGACAATACGAATTAGCAGAGCAGATTAATCTCAAATTGCTTTCATTTGATCCTCACAGCTTCAAGAAATGAAGATAAGACCAAAAAGGAACTAACTTGATCTGCTCATTAAGGGCGGCCTCGGATTCGTCAGAATACTTCTGGCGAGCGAGCGAGGTGTGGGGCTCGGAAGGGACAAGGCTTAGCTCCTTCTTGACCTCCTCGAAGGGTTCGAAGATGACGGCGCTGAGGGTCCGGGAGCTCGCCCCCTTCGAGGCGCAGAAGACGACGGGGCCGCTCAACTTCTGGGCTGGCGGGAACCGAGCGGTCGAGGGGCAGGAAACAGGGGAGAACAGAGAGCGCAGGAAGCTGTCCCCGCGAGCGAGGAACGGTGAGGAGGGTGGCGCCGCCTTGAGGCTGAGCGACATGTGGGCTGTCGAAGGGGGGAGAGAGAGAGAGTGAGAGAGTACGGCTCGAGGGGATTCGCCGATTCGGTGGGGGGAAGGGAAGAGAGAGTCGAACCAGTCGGGGGATAGAGGAACAGAGGAGAAAGATGGTGAGAGAGACTGATGGTTGACTCGTTCGTTTGTCTTCTTCGCGAAGAAGATGGGCCGTCGGATAAGAATCAGGCGCATATCTAGGGGGCCCTGACTGGCGCGAGCCGTTAGATGATCTCCACGTGGAAGGCTGATGTTAGACCGTCGATCATTCGCGTGGCCCCCTCGTGTATTAGAAAGTCGTAGAAATAGGACTTACCATTACAATGGCGAAGGCCATAGCCGATATGATGGGTGACACGAGATGATAATTAGTAAAATTTCACATAAAATCCTCGTCTTCCTGCTGTCCACGTTTAACCGATTGATCGACGTAAGGTCAGCTTATAATCGTCTGGCATTTTATGTTAACGTGGGATGCGATTGCTAAAAGTTTTCAGAAAAAAGTTTTACGTGTTTGGCAATCTATTTTCTAATGAAAACAGTTTTCCCATATAGCCTCTTGAAGCATGTATGAGTTGTAGGTAGAGAGTGCAGATGGAACCAGGCAGAGGCTGAGAAAAATTTGAGCTTATATTTTTAGTAAAAGAATATGTTGGTTCCCTTTTATGATTAAATTAATTTATACACGATATATAAAATTAGAAACAAATACAAAATGTACATAATTGTGTCAAAATAAAATTTTAAGCCTCCTTCCACCCAAAAAAAAATCAAGCCTCCTATGAGGAGCTTTTCTTTTTTTACGCTTTTTTTTTCCTCTTATAGCGAGTGATATTTCATATTAAAAACGATAAATAAATACAAAGGGTTGAAAATGTAGTTTTGACTGTCACGTCTTGACAGCGTTGTCTAACGCTATGTTTGGACATTGGTTCTTCGCATACTAAATGATGCATTATCTGGCTATAGCAATTAAAACTAATCTGATTGGCCCATAAATAAAATATGACACAAAGTACGTAGATTTGACTGGTGACTAATTAAATTAAACATTGGTGCGATGCCCACTTCATAATTTAACTTAACAAAATGACTCAAAAGCATATTTTCTGAAAACTGCATGGCCTTTAGTTTTCGAGGAATTTTTTTCTTTATTTATAGATTAGATAGACACTATCATTTTAGTGTATGTAGGTATATGTATGTATGTGTATATATATATAGGAGTAAAATAAATATGAGTAGTAAGTTTGTTCGGTGAGATTGATGTCAATGTGCCCGGATCTCAGCCAATCCCGACCATGTAGGCAGTTTGTGGGGTCGGGTCGTGTGACTACGGGTTTGATCGGATCAATGGTATTGTGTTTGGGTCGGGTCGAGTGATTTTGAGTTCGGGTCAGGCCAACTCTTCGCAGTGGGATGGAGGATGCACAACCAGTTTGCTATGGAGATGGTGTTGACGGTGTCTGGGCGATCATAGGAGCTGCCCCCCCTCCTCTTGATCTCCGATCGGTGCGTGTGGTGGTGGCTTTCCCTCCTCGTCGGGGTTGCACTCAGTCCCTCTTCGACAACTCATACCTATAAAGTAAGATGGTGTCGTGGTGCCCCAGCTTCTTAGGCGGTATCGATCTTGTACAGTGGTTGCGAGGGTTGCATCACACCCACACGTCCAATGGTCTCCCTCTGCTTTCTTTCCGATTGGCTTTGCTCTTCCCCTCCAGTGGCAGTTCTTATCTATAGCTTCTCGCCTCCTCCCATGTGACAACATCCCTGTATTTCACTTCAAGGATTAAAACAATGGTCCAATTGATCTTATCACCCGCTTGCAAAAATCATTCATTTGTGGCTTTGCCTTTTTTTGTTGATATATGGCAGGTATCGGTTCGCCGAAGATAGTCACTGATTTGAACCGATCAAGATAGCCTTGCTGATTTGGTTTGATTGTCTAAATATATAATAGCTGGTTTGAATCGATTAAAGAAGTTGGCATGTTTTGGTTTGACTATTTAGGAATTGGACTGTTTAGAGCTTTATTAATTGATTAGATCTAGATATTGTGATCTATAAAGGGTTCTTGCGCAGGGTACCGGTCCAGAACTCCTCTTGGCTTTGCTTTTCTGTTTCTAAAGTACTAGCGGTTTCTGTACTTATCTGATGTGCTTAATCACATGTAATTTTTCTTTACAGTGACATCGGTGGATCTGTTGTATTTTTTTGTCTCTTGTAACGTATTTTCTTGAACATTTTCCTCTTTATCCATTTTATTTATCAATGGACATTCATTGATTATCAAAGAAAGAACAAGAAAAAAAAAGGAGGGTTTGTTTAGGCCGTAAGGGAATTTGTCATTGCTTGATTGTCTTGAATTCAACTGTATTAGTTGGAAAATGAAACCAAGTGATCCTTCTAATTTAGACTCGATAGACGGCTCGAAGAGGGTTTTTGCTTTACATAGATACCCTGCTAATATGTACTACATATCGAAATTAAAACATGTTAATTGGAGCATTAGGAGTATTCTAGAGAGGAGAAGAAAGCGGTAGATCGAACCTATTCAATTTTTACAATGCTATGATTGACTGTTCATGGACTTCGCGTATTTCCCTTCCTTCACGATCACTCTTTTGATTCATTGGGGTGACAAAGGTCAATGGTTTGCACTATAGGAGATTCCAATTATCGACTTTGACTTCTTAATTAGACCAAAATAACACGAACACCTTTAGTAAAACTTTTTCTTACTTTTTCTATATGCATGCTCGTATACTCAGATTGCGACGTTATGTCAATTCGATCCAGCGTGTCTTGACATCGTTCGACTTCATCAGTCTGTAAGAAGTCGAAGATTCACTTGCAGTTGGATTTTATATGTTCTTTAATCACCATTAGGAGAAGTATCCTCATCAAACAATATCACATGCGACTGGCATGTGATATCGCGCACTGATCGACTTGAATTCGAATGGCATAATTAAACGACTATGGTTCGAATTTCAAATTAACATATATGATCGTAGATGCAAATGCATACTAGCTTTTAATCGGTGTGAAAATCGCGCGTCCCGCCATCGGATCCATCGGTCTCGTGACTGCCCAAATTGAAGGATGTGGGGCCTTTAACTTCAGCAAGTAAGCATTGGACCAGCCCAGAGACTCAGAGCAAAATGTCAGAGCGGCGGAATCGGTGAACATTGACGATGAGCCCAAAACTGGAAAAATTTTGGATTCATTGGTATCTCTTCATTGTCGTTTGTTTCTGTTTTTCCGCACTTACCTTCCCATTTATCAGGGCAAAACGACGACACGAAACAAATCTTATCTCGTCCTCCTCCTTTTGTCCTTTTCGCCTCTCTATATGACTTAAGTAGCGAGGTCATGTTTGATACGCGTAAACGGAAAGAAATGGGATGAAATCGACCATACAACGTAGGAGAGGCTCAATTAAGTTGGGTCGATGCACGTAAGCGCATTATCATACTTGTGTCCAGGTCTACATTTCATATCAATCAGATGACTAGACTTTTTGGATCATTTTTGTTGAGGCCCAGAAACAAGTCTAAACAATGGCAATGCCTACTTCATAATTATCACCGGTTCTTAGATTTTTGGGCAAAACTTGAAACGGGCCAGACCTGGCCTTAGCCTCAGCTCTTAGATTATATGGGCCCTTATCGGTTCGGATCAAACAGCGCCAGGGAGTCGGATAAAATCCTTTCAATTTTAGGGGGAAAAAAAAAGTAAAGAGAGTTTGGAATAGTGAGTAGTCACCCCTTAGAATCCGACAGCTTTGGTCAATATGACTACCCTTGCAAGGCACAACCCACCATTAAGGTTATAATTTATAAGGCTTAGCTAACAAGAATTCTCTTAAATTTCAGTGGACTCTTCTATGAATTTTTACGGCTACATGCATGAATTTTGACTTTGGAGATAACTGTATCCATGGGGCGACCCAAGTCTAAAACGTTAAGGTAATTGGACCAAGTCTTAACTACTAGCCACTAGACCTTAGTAACGATGGATAAGAAGAACACAAGAACTGTAAAACAAGATGTTGTCTCTGAAAACTCAGGCACATGTAACGGTTAGCTTTGGATAGATAACTTAAAAGGCAAGGTCAAAAGGCCTGATATTGATAAGGGTCCGGACAAGGAAAGAGCAAGGGAAATCTCACCGATAAATATATATATATATATATATTTATATATATATAAGGTCCATAACATTTGACTAGTTCTAAGTTGATCACTATTGTCACTTTATTCTCGGAGCTTGTGCGTAAATATGGCGCTCGAAGTTTGTTAGGTTTTCACTCAGAAATCGTCACTTCATTATATTGTGAATCAATAATCCAAGACCTAATCTAAAATTGAATGTGTAGCATATGACGCGATGCCCATTGCCTCAATCCATCATGTACATCAAGGTCAAAATAGATATCGATATTTCATGAAAAGTCAAGATTCCTATTCAATTGTGTTAGCAGATATTGGCATCATGACATTTTCTTATAACTTCTTAAAATTTGAAAAATTAATTAGAAATTGAATGAGTGCTAGTATTAATTTGTTATAGACTAGCCTCTCTCTATCTCTTCCCCTTTTTTTAGGGTTAATATCACCATATACCACGATATTTTGAAAACTTTCGCTACATAGTACATATCGTATTGATTTCACCATTCAACACGATATTTTGAATTTTTTTCATGACATAGCACAACAAGTAATAATTTCACCGCATATCACAAAATTTTGAATTTTTTCACTACGTAGCATGACGTTAATTTTTCTTCAATTTTTTGTGCTATATGGTGAAACAATTTTACAATTTTGTGCTATATGGTGAAATACTTTCACAATTATGTGTTATATGGTGAAATCATTACTTGTTGTGCTATGTCATAAAAAAATTTAAAATATCATGTTGGATAGTGAAATTAATACGATATGCTATGTGGTAAAATTTTCAAAATATTATGCTATACGGTAATATTAACCCATTTTTTAGAAAAAAATTTCTTCCTTTTGGCCTCTTTTTTGGTCGCAAGCGAGCTAGCCAGGGTTTCCCATGTAGAAAGTGGTGCAACATTTGCATTTTGGAATTAACAAAGACTATTCTTAATTATAATTATTATTATTTATATGGAGATATGCAGAGCATCTATTCTTCTCGAAACCTCGGTCAAGTGAAAATAATGCATTGTTGTTTGTGAAATCAATGTTCTTCGCCTTCCATTCATCTACTTTTTGTGTTCCGAAAGATATAAATATTTTTTTGGCAACTATGGCTTACAGGAAGAACACACATTAATTAAATTTATAATGCTTTAATCAAATTCGACAAAAAAAAAAGTATATATCATTTTCACCTGTTTATATCATGTCAAGTTTGCAGTTCACAGTTCATTATTGTAAAGCATGTTACATTTGCTGTGAAACATTACTTGACGAGATAACGAATCTTTAGATACATAAAAAATCTATCGACTTCATGCTAGTTGTAGCAGATCTGAGCGTCGATCGGCTCGGCCAGAGTTTCTGAATGTAAGACAAAATTTTAATGGCACGGTTATCGATGTCCGGAAAGGTTCTCTAATTAAATTATGACCATATAATATATCATCATGATAGAAAACCATGCATCTCGAAAATGAATCTCACCATCAACACGTACGATGCTCATTTAATGCAATTGCATCGGAGGTCTCATGTTTTTCTCTCCCTTTAAACAAGGTGGGTGAAAGATGTCTGTTTCATCTTGATAATCTATTCCATTAATTAAACTACGAAATTTTCACCGAAACCAAACAAAATTTATATATTAATTATTATGATAATATCTAACATATCTACAACATATATTATATGTCTATATATATCTCCTATTACATGTTGGTCTCAATTTCATTTTCCTAGAGCTTAGGGTTCTGAAACAATATGGTGACAAAGCTCATTAATGATGAGGCTCTACTTCCTAATCCTCTTGTCAGGAAAGAGAAACCTTTTCTAGCAGAAAATTTTGAACACCCCATGAATTAATTGTGTTTTCTAACCCTAGATCAGACATTTGCCTTTGAAATTGATGAAGATGCATTGTGTCTCACATGTCGAGTTATTTTTTTGACGAACTAATAATAGTAATCCATTGCTAGCTAGGGTTTTGTATAATCGACTCTTGTCGTCCCTCTGCATCAATATGTCCATCGAACATGTTGCAGATTCGCTCGACTAATTAGTATATAAGTAAGCAAACTCCGAAAATGATATACTACATTCAACTTTTGTTATTTTCTGCTTAATCAAGGTACATATTTGAGCTTGGAGAATGTCCAAGTGCAATCGACCAGCGATCAAAGTATTTTGAAATTTTGAATCACTTAATTAATTTATTTAAAAGATAAAATGAACTGAATCCTTAAAAAAAAAACTTGACTCTTTTTTATATTTAATTCCTTAAAATTTTTATGCACGGATACATGTAAATTAAATTTGGTGGACGAGAATTCACATATATATCATGTTGGACCTTGAAATTGTAGAATAGTTAATGGGAATATATTCTTGTTTGTGCGGAGAAATGCAATTAATTGTAGAAATTATATATATATATATACACACATATATATATATATACTTGGTAGGATGTGAGAGACCAACATTACAGCGAAAGAAGGGCTGTTTTATTTTGGGAGACTAGAAAATGGGCTTGGAAGCATGTGATGGGCATTAAATGCAAAGGGTCGAGGGCTTGGGGTTCTTCAACTCCTACGAATAATCATTTTTATCAATTATACATCTTATTAATCTTCCCATCGAAATTTAATTTCCCATTCAAAAATAATATCATGTCAGGATCTCATTAATGCATTGCTGTTGCATTTGCTTTCTTTATCTTATGGTTAGAAATCGTAGCATTTTCTTATTATGTATCAAGCTAGCTAAAAGTTTTTCCAATTTCTATCAATAAACTAGTCGGCACTTGTGATATTACGGTCATGTAGTTGTGATATAATTCATTCTCGTTTCCTAAACAATGCGTGGCATACTTTGAAATACATTAAGCCAAATTTTCACATATTAACGTGTACTTTTCAAAATAAACCTTTATGTATACACTTACCTTTCTAAAAAGAAAAATATGAGATGTTTTAAGGTAAGTAGAAGTTGAGGATTAAATGGGGAACAAAATATATGTATTTTTTTCTAAAAAAGAATGTATTTTTCTTTTTTCCACTTTTTTTTTTTTAAAAGAGGCCATAGGCCAAGCAAAATGTACTTTCGCCTTTTCCCCCACCTTTTATGTTTCCTAAAAGTTAGAGATACAAGTAAAAAAGTAAATTGGAAAAAGTCAAATTTAAGGAAATGGATGGTGATTACAATACAAGGATATGTTTGATGATATAGATTACCGGCAAGACTTTCATCTTATGAATAGTCCAAAAAACTGCAATTTAATCATCATGTGCATTAAGTGCACAATATAGACAATAAAAATTCAGGATGTCAATCTTGAACTTTAACATAATGACCATTATCCCCCAACTAGTGGTATATAAGTGTATGTAGGTGTATATGGAACTAGCTAGCGTAGATTGGCCTATAACACGTAAGTGCCATAAAAATTATAAAATTCATTTGGTGGTGGAAAGATTATACATTTTTTTTATATACCTTATAATTTGAAAGATCAATGTGTTGAGAATATTAATTTCACATAGAAAAAATGAATCAAAATTCATTGGTTTATATGAAATTTGGGTACCACCACTTATCAACTTGAGTTTTTAAGTGGATATGAGCTCGAGCCCGTATAAGCCCAATGTAAATTTAATATGGTATCAGAGTCTAGGTTACACGTATGCGTGCCTACGCGCGTGTGTGCACCCACACCACGTCAGACCCAGTATGTCGAGTGCAACTAAAGTGCGCCTCGTGATAGTCCCCTCTCGTCCGAGCACGGAAGAAGAGCCCGGCTTGAAGTCAATTGTTGAGGGCGGGTGTTTAAAGGCACGTGACAACATGTAGGTAAAAATAGACCACACGTTGCACGTGAGGGCGGGTGTTGAGGATATTAATCTCACATAGAAAAGATGAATCAAAATCCATTGATTTATATGAGATTTAGGTACCATCACTTATCAGCTTGAGTTTTTAAGTGGGTATGGGTTCGAACCCGTATAAGCCTAATGGAAATTTAATACAATATGCCCCGACTAATTTAGTTTGAGTCAAGTCGACCTACTAAAAGGGTAAAACTCTTTCAATTATGAATTCTTTTATTTCACAATACTCGAATCTGATAAATCATTTAAAGAGATAAAAATGCTACGCAATTTATTGGACTGAATAACCCCAAGAAAATGTTGATACATATAAAATAAAATTTGGATTTCCAAAATGTTATATGGCTTTGATTGGAGACCATTAAGTTGATCCGATCAATGATTGTGGTCAAACCTATGCATTAAGTACTCGAGCTCTCCCACACACAAACAACACATGAATTAAGATAGACATGGAGAGAGGGTCACGTGTGAATGTCTGTCCAACAAACATTCACGTATCGAGAGAACTCCCTCACTAATTAAGATTTAAACCTATTCGCTTGATGAATATCTTCGTTTGGAAACCCAGCTAGTTACTCTTTAATTAACACATTGATCGAAACCCTAGCTAATTAATTCAGCCCCAAAAGTTGCACTATATTAGTTAATTAACTCGGCCTTGATGCGAGTTTTCCATGGATCATGCATGCTTGAAATTAACATAGAGTGACCCACCAAAAAAAAAGAAGCCAAAAAAAAAAAACATAGACTGGTACGCAATGTAGAAAATTTAGAGATTCATTGCTCTATTTATATATCTAACCGACCAGAATAATGGACCGGTCTCCTCTCAAATTATTTCTATCTTGCTAATTAATTCATACTAATTGTAGCTTATATGACAATATCATATATACAAACAAATGATATCGTATAAATTATACATTCTATATGTATCCATTATCATTAATTAGTTCCATGCTATATATATATATATATGCAATTCATTCATCTTTTGCAATGTGACTTGAGAGAGTGTAAGAAACGAAAAAACGTGGAGACCATACACAGCTGAAGTGGTGAAGAGTGGAGGGAAGGGAAGAGCTATCTATCAAAATCAACTGGCGGCGGTCAACGGCTAAGCCGTTTGTCTTTTTAAGCTTCGAGGTTTGACCGCAGTGTCCCCTTGCGGCTCCCTAATTACGTAAGTGTCCCCCCTTTCCACCACAGAGCGGCCCACTTTGAGGGAGACGGGCTAGCTAGCCAACTAATATTCGAATTCGATTAACTGTTAACAGTTGATTTTTGATCAGTTCACAACATATCAAACAAACTTAATTAATTAATAGAGAGTCCTGATATTTATATGTCCGCTCTAATATTTCATGCCCCTCTAAGATTGAGTGATATTTTAAACTTTTTCTAGGATCTGTAATTGTAAGGGGACACCAAAGGTTTTCTTTATATAGTAGTATAGATATATATATATATTCCTAATTCTATCATCGATCGTCTGTTATGAGTGTATTTATAATCACTTCTTGTTTCCGAACCCAATCTATTATGCTGCACGAAGAGATATGATGTTCAATTAATGACAAGACTGCAGGGAAGATATTTGTTGGCTCAAGGGATTAATTAGCTAGCTAGCAACAAATCCTCCATAAATTTTGAGTGTAAATTCGAGGCCATTTTATGCTCAAACCCTAGAATTTTTTTTTTATTTTTTATTTTGTAATCAACATTACAGTAAGAATAGGAAAGCCGTGCATCACTAGAGATCAATTCTTGTTATGGATGATCATGCAGGCCACAAATATTTCTAATACGTCCAATTTCGTACAATTCATGTAAATGTCTTTGCAATGGCTTAGTCAGCCCTAGGAGTGTGCACGGGTATAGGGTAGACCCGAAACCGATTGGACCCTACCATAACTAGTAGGTTCTGGGTAGTTCCAATTAAAAACATGGTATGATCCAAGTAGGACAATTGATAACCGGTGAAATCCGGTTCCGATTCTAGCTTATAAAGTAGCCAGAATTGGAATTGGAACTGATCCCTTATATTTTATATTATATTTAAGTATAATAATTAAATTAAGGAAAAAAAAGGAAATAGAAAACCCTTAAACAGTGTCATCTTCCTCTCATGTTTGGCTGTCTCCATCTCTCCCCCAAGTTCTCGACTTCAGGCCTCAATGTTGCACGAGTTCTATGGCAAGAAGATGTAAATCAACTCCAAATCGAATAATGGGTACCAATTTGTGTAAACTCAAGTGAACGGCAGTGGCTTGGGGTTCTCCTGGACATTCTCTTTCAAGTCAATGATTACGGCATTTGCATAAGGAAAAAAATGCACGGTATTATTTCATTGTACTGAATCTTGGACCTTTTTTATAACCACAAAAAATACAAGGTATTACAGGATATCCAAAACCTGTAATATAATATAGGTTCTGAGTGGGATCTGATTCCACATTTCAAAAGGATAGGTTCCGGTTCTTAAATTTTGAAACCGGTGTTCTACATGGTAGGGTCCGGGTACCGTATAAAATACAGAGTACCTGGACCCGCACACCCCTAGTCAGTCCCATGTATGGTGGCAATGTAATTTCTACTAACATCATCAACCACATGCACATGACTTCTTTAATTCAAACTACGAGACGTTGTTTATAGTAAAGGCAAAAAATTATCGTACGAATAATTGTTAATTCAAACAGTTCGGCGTTTATTCCTCTTGAGTAAGGTATCAAAGTTTTACCCTTTAGTTGATCGACTCGACTCAAACTGAATTAGTCATGGCCCATTAGATTTTAGGATATCAAAGTATACATCGAAAAGAAATCCTACTAATTTATTAATTTGTAGTTTTTTTTGGTAATCTCTCTCTTTTTGTAAATAAAGTAGAGCGTAATTATTTATTTAGTGTAGTGGGACACTCAGGGAGAGAGATCAATCACACATGCACACAGTTGAAATCAGTTACTATAAATACCAACAAAGCACATACACCATCGACCCATCTCATTCTCTATTCCTCACCAAATTCCCTCTCTCTCTCTTACTTTCTCCTTTCATCTTCCCTTCATCTTTCTCCTCTTCGAGCCCCATCATATCACCAACAAAGACTAATTAGAATGTTTTGAGTCTGATAAGATCAGATCTTCCAGAGAAACAAACAAACAGACATACAAAGCAAGGCATATATATATATATATATATATATATAACCTAGGGACGAGGAGAGAAAACCCTAGCTAGCTAGCTAGCTAACAACATGGGAGGGAACTCGCCCTGCGCGTCATGCAAGCTCCTGAGGCGCCGCTGCACAAAAGACTGCATCTTCGCTCCTTACTTCCCCTCCGATGATCCTCACCGCTTCGCCATCGTCCACAAGGTCTTCGGCGCTAGCAATGTCAGCAAAATGTTGCAGGTCCCCTCTCCCTCCTCCTCCTCCTCCTCCTCTTTCTCTCTCTCAAAAAAGAGAGAAAGAATTCCACCGAAAAAAGAAAAAGAGAAAAAGAAAAGAAAAAAGATCTTTTTGAGCTCGATGCAAGTTTTCTAGCTATTACTTCAGTTCGGTTTTTAACTAAATGACGTCTATATTCTTGAGAAATATCCAACGTACAACAATCCTAGCCTGGTCTGACTGATTGTTGTTGTCCACGGAAATGAGGATGAATAGCGAAGCTACTGATAGTATGTACACGAACTATTCGTCATCGTCTTTCCTGCTTAATTAATGTTGGATCCTGATAAAATTCTGTGTATCAGTGGGTCATTACGGGAATTACAATCAGTTAGTAGGGTTTGCCGAAAACCTCCTTCCGATAACTTTCAAATGTTCAATGACGAACATAATCTCACTATTTTACATCATATGGAAAAAATGGTAGGAACTCCCGGTTCACCAGAGAGTGGATGCCGTTAACAGCCTGGTGTACGAGGCGAACGCAAGGGTGAGGGACCCAGTATACGGGTGCGTGGGGGCAATCTCGTACCTACAGAACCAGGTGGCGCAGCTCCAGATGCAGCTCGCAGTGGCTCAGGCCGAGATCCTGTGCATCCAGGTCCAGCAGGAGCCGGTGATCATGCCAACGTCATCGCAGCTGGCAGCCACGATCGATGGCACAGATGAGAAGTCGGCGTTCCTCCTCCACAACAACCTCCCGGCTCAATACCTCAACTTTGCCTCGTCCAGCAATGTAACCCATGAGTCTCTCAAGAGAGAGTCCTTCTTTGGGCATGATATGGTCTCTTAATCCATAACTAATGATAATTATCCCGACGTGTTTAGTTTTATTAGTCTCCTCTCTTCATTGCTCTCGCATTATTAGTCTGATCAAATACTATTCCGCCAAATATTCATTTGGTACACGGAGAGATATCGAGTTTTGTAATTAACTACCCACGCCGAAGCGTTAATAATTATTCAACTAAAAATATTTACCTTAAATTATAACACTAATCAATCTTTGTTTTGTCAGTAACAAAAGTACTAATTATATTCATAAATGATTAATTTAATCCGGTGGGGTATAGGACAAAGGTTAATGTTAATTAAGTAACTTAGGTCAACGTTAACATGTGAGACAGGTGAAGTGAGGGCTTCCAAATTTCTTTTTCCTTTGTCGGACTTGGAGAAGATGATAATATATTAATTCTTTAATGATATATGTCTACCCCTATTCAATTAATTATTAATTTGTAATGTACTAACTAGAAAACAAATAAATGAAGCTTAAATTCGAAGAAGTCATCCACGCGTAAGAATGGAATTGTCGGTGGATTCAAGATAATCTATATTTCAAGCATTGCTTTATCGTATTCAGAAGATATGAAATGCTTCAATCGTAACTTGAATTATTTCATTACGTTTATATTAATATGAATGGGTTGTCGAATTTAGATATAATATAAATATATACTCAGAAATTTATCCTTTGGATAAAGATAAATATATTTACTCCTCCATTTAACGATCAATTCGAATTCAATGAAATTTTTGGGGAAAAAAATTTGTTCACAAAAAGCTTAAAATTGTCGTAGGCGCCACGAGAGGATCAGACAAAGACCACGGCTTCTTTCTTCTAGTTGGTTCACGTGGGAGGCAGTAGGAAGGCAAGTGCTCAGTTCATGCCAAAAGAAAAATACACAGAAAGAAGAATTGATGATTGAGCAAACCTCAAGATATATTTATTAATGGATTTCGGGATTCGGTGTGTACTACTTATATCCGAAAGCATAATGAGTGTCGACTAATCTATCTTCAAATCGAATCGGCACATTGAAGGATAATATTCTGTCAAACGTTGATTTTCTTCACTCACAATATTCGAATTTGAAATATTACTTAAAAGGAAGAAGTGTCGAACGACCTGAATATGGATATATTAATTTATTTTGTTTTATTATTTTTTAAGTTATAGCGTTTTACAATAATGTGTAAAAATCAGATGAAATACTTTAGAAGGTAAGAAAAGACAAAAGTAACAATGGATGAGTGATCACTCTAAAAAACAGTAAAAAGGCAAGGAAGCCTCCCACATCTTCTCTCTCTCCCCCCACCTTCCCCTAACAGTGTAAACCCTAGGTTGATCCGCTTTCACCGATGTGTCCGACTCCGATCGGGCGCGCCCAGCTATACCATCACCGGCATTGGAAAGCTGATAACTCCTTCTACCCTCTGGTCCCCTTCGATCCCGGTGGCTCTTCCTTCCCCCTCTTCACCTTCTCCCTACTCTTTCTATTCCTTGGACAATTGAGGGAGATTTTTGAAGGGGGTAATGACGCCGAGGTCATGGCAGTCTTCTTCTGATTTGGGGAGGGTCTCGAAGCTACTTCACTTGGTCTCTTATAGCCGACCTACCTGCAACCGTCGGCATCACTGGCTGCCCACCGCTGCAAAATATTCCAACCGCCTCTTAGTCCCCGATCCAGGCAGCGGCTCAGTCGGCCTGAAGACCGACTCCTCTCTCTCCCCTCAGATCTGCACCTAAGTTTGTGATTGTTTGAGCCTCGGAGGTTGCAGTGGCACTCCTCCCCCTCCTCCTCGTTGATAGTCTAGCCGGTATTGATTAGTTAGACTGTCACTGGTTTGAACCAATCAAATGAATATTGCTGAATTGATTTGAATATTTACGATTTGACTAGTTATAATTTGGTTGTTTGATTGTGTTAGAGGTATAATCTGTGGAGGCTTCCAGCACTGAGTACCGGTCCAAGACCCTTTTAGCTATGCTTTCCCATGAAATAATCTCTATATGGATTGCACTATACTCTCCTTTCCGATTTTCACAGGGTCCACATGGAGTTTAGTCGTCCGATTTTCATAGGTTCCATATAGAGTTTAATCGTAAGAGATTGAGAACGAATTACAACAACTAAAATGATCTCTACAATTGTATTTATGATTATATGATGTGTTTCAATCACTAGTATCTTCATTTGTAGTGATCTAGGTGGATCTGTTGTTTTTTCTGAGCTCTATAATGTATTCCCTTGAACAATTTTCTTGTTATGCTCGTTTTTATCATCAATGAACATTCATTGATCCTTGAAAAAAAAAAACTTGTGACTCTAAAAAGATTCTTCAGTTTCCTTTGTTTAATGCACAAAGTGTTTCTCAAGTCAGACATTATTTAAAAAACATATATATATATATATATTTATTCTAATTTCTTCTATTTCCTTGATAAAATGTACCTTCTTTTCATGTAGCCTTTTCCAGCTATCCGTGATCTCCATTCCTCATCAAAACTATGCAGTTTCATAGAATTAACGGCTATTTGATTCGGGATTGAAATAGGAAGTTAGAATCATCGAAGAATATGTTTATTTGTTCTGATATTTTTAATAATTACCTTGATTTAAATTTTGAGTCATATTTCATGGGCCCATGATGAAGATCAAATTAGGTCCATTGAAACAATTTGGGTTACAAAGCCCATGAAAGTGAAAATTCCCTTCTTTCTGATTTTCCCCCCAAACTTAAAATGAAATTACTTTCTTGTTACTTCATACAACTTAAATACGTTGTGTGCCATTGTACACTTGGTTGAGATCATATGTCCTTTTTATATTCAATAATATCTCCGTGATCTTAATTTGAATAGCTTTGTGATACTCCATAACAATCTATCATAAAATAGATTATTGAACTGACTTACTAACTACTTCCTATACCGATGATCGATAATTCACTACTCGTGAATTTCATTGATCCATGTTGCTCCTCACTGAACACACGCGCCATATTATGCGTAGATATCCAATCGTTCCTCACTAAAAAGGTCGTAGGAATATGTATATCCCACAAGAGAAATAAAGGGGAAAAGGGCAATGAATTGGGAAATGCTTATGATTAGTGCCATGATTGGACTGGTTTTGGTTCCTAGGGGAGCTCACAAGCGTGCCTATGTTGTTTCTGGTTGAAAAAGAGAAAAGTTCCCAAAAAAGGTGACAACTTGGGACCCCATCGAAATCGAAGATGGACAATTTGGGAGGATTTCAATATTGGTCTTTTGACCCAAATTGGTCTGGTGCATTTAACTCCCTCAGTGGGACGTAAGAAGTTGAAATTAAGGGAGCAGACAGTGACAGGAACCCGGGAGTATAAAATCAACTGAAAAGATACGGTCGGTTGCAGAAGTAAACGAAAATAAATCATCAATTTTTTTTAATAAATATTACTTTTCGACGTACAAACAAGTATATTTATAGTCACTTTAATCTAATTAGTCAATCAAGTACAGGGTAGAAATTTGATTGGCCCTTTAGCTTAAACTTGATTAATCGGTCCATATGAACATGAAAAATTAATCTATATAAAATAGTAAAAGCCGGGACGAGACATAAGGAAACGTCATGTAGGACAAATGAAACTTTTCGTTGTGTGACCTTTTATATGTAATCAATAAAAATGTAATAAGTGGTGGAATATAGTGTTGTCACCTCACTTTTAAAATTTAAAAGAGAGAACATATACTCATAGAAGACGAAAAGACTAAAATATAATAAATTGACTAAATTGAATAATCTTATATTCACTAGCTAAAATAGCTTTCCGAGAGGAATGAATAATATTGTGATATTGAGTATAGTTGCTTCCATACTGGCAAGGTAGCATAATCGCACTATAAATATAACTTGAGAGTGGAGTAATTCTTCACTATTATGGGAACAATTTCGTCCATCGATTGAAGCCGTATGAGTATTTTCATTATGGAGTTGTAAATAATGTCTTGCTTTATGGATTGTACGATCAAAAAGGATTTTGTATTTTTATGGAGAGATGAATATTAAAGTGATTTCACAATTTTCTGTGATCACATTGATCGGGAATTACCTCACAAGCATAATTCAACCTATGCAATTTAGGGTTGGATGTACTCGAAAAAAACGAACTTTTAAAATTGAAGAGGAAAATGTCTCGCTCAGGCGCAATATAGTTTGAAATTTTCTGAAACTAAAATATATTAATGTTAATAAGAAAATTCAATTGATCACAATATATCTCTAACCCACGCATATCTAATTAGGGTAATATAAATGATACATGGGAAGGCCAATTAATATGTGTTCTTATGACATTTTGTGACAAAATATGGAGTGGTGGGAGCCGCCTTCTTGCTGGCAAACAGCTCGGTTGCAATATAATACTTAAAAATTGCGAAATACAGATATAGGGTCTCAGTGATCAAGAGTCTCTCCTGTGAGAATTACTACATCGGCCAAAATTCTCAGAGCTTCAAGACTTGACTATGCACTAGTTAAAATACTCTTCTTTTTCTGTTGAAGAAACTTAAGACGTACTTGTATTACGCATGAAAAATCAAAATATAATTAAAATAACGTTAAAAAATGTATTATGAACAAAAGTTACTTCAAGATAAGTTTTGATAATTCTCGCTCAAGATTTATCGGTTGTATCAGTTTCTTTTATCAAAATTAATTAGATGTAATGTGATTAAGATAATTATAAAATATAAACAAAAATAAGGGGGGAAAGGAGCGCAACGTTCATATGAGGAAATGGGCGTAATTTTTCATGGGGCAAATAGTTTTAAAAAAGAAAAGTGATTTGCTCGTTTTGTCACAGTGAGCTACCAAAGGATCATGTCGACCCCCACATGAAGAGACCAGTCGAAGATCCAAGAAGCAGAAGAGGAAGCTAGAGACATACTGACCTCCACGGGCTCAAGAAGCTCCAGTACCTACGGAAATGGAAGTAAACATGGCCCTTCCTCATCGGAGGCATCTGATTCTAATTCAGGGGCAACTATAGGAACAACCAACAAGTCAGAGTAAGGAAGTAGAAGAAATTGGCATTTCATAGGACTCTTGCCTCACCCTAGTCATCAAAGGCATCTCATATTGGGCCGACTTCTCTTCTACGTGGAGATTGGTCCAAGCCCATATGGATTAAGGCTTGCATGGATTGTACAGGTAAGTCCATGAATTTATTTTTAGATTACCCACTATACAAAAGGAGTCGGGGCATCAAAATTAGGTTTTAGGGGGAGATATTTTTTTTTTTGTTGCTCGAAAGACAATGTTTATCATTCATTGATATCCAAATGGATACAGCGGTCCACTGCAACAGCAGATACATAATGAAATACACAAGCACTATACATGAATTACAATAGCAAGATATTTGGTTGGTCCGCTGGGGAAACTTACAAAGGAAGATAGGCTAAAAAAAGGCACCAATAAGGGAATTACAATTATAGTAAACTATCATGAAACTAAGAATCCCAATCAACCACCTTCCTGCAATGATTCAACCATGGACCCCAGTGAAAACCAAAAATGGAGATTCTCAGTCCAATCCATTAATCCGTGGTGAATTTCTATCTCCATTACAGGATATAGAGCAAAAAGGATGCCTTCGATTATTATCCGACCGCAGGCTCCCACCACAGATTGCAATTCCTAAATAGTTAAATAGAAGAAACTAGAGCTCCTACGATTGGCTCAATTCACAATTGATTTTAATCAATATAATCCTAATAGTCCAATCCCAAGAAAATCATATCAAAAGAGCTAGCAACTAAGTGGCTAGAGCTCCCTCGATCGGTCAAACTAGTGATTGTCAGTTGGAGAACCAACCTATTCATAATCAACAACAAAAGGCAAGCCCCAAAAAATTGATTTGAACAAGTGAGAGGAAGATCAAACCAACTAGAATTGCGATCCTTATCGTGATGGATGGGGATACTGTTGCTCAAAGAAGTGGCGGGAAGACCAAAAACGAGAAACCGCCATAGGAGAGGAGAAAATTGGATCGGTAAACTAGTGGGGAGGTGTAGATAATCCCAACTACGACTAAGGACCTAACGAGTCGGTAATCGACCCGACCCGACCCGACCCGACCCGACTTGCCTGATCCAAACGATAGCTAGTAGCAGCTCCTCTATTAGAAACCGATTGGACCACTAGAGGGGGGAGCAATCTCCAGGAGGGAGCAAGAGGCTGCCGCCATGGGGGTACACCACGTCGCCAAACGGAGAGGAGGAGGGGAGGGCATATGTCACAGCCGGAGAGCCCACTCCAGCTTCCCACAAGTCTGAGCCACCATCCGAAGGAGGGGAGGCCCCATTGCATCTTAAGGAGACTGTCACCATGAGGGGGCCATCGGATTTGAACCACCACGGTAAAGAAGACCGCTGAATGGAGAAGGGGACGGATTCTAGTCATCGAGAAGGGAACGTTGACGCCCTCACCGCGATGGAGCCGTAATCGGACTACCACACCACCATTAACCATCCAAAAAGAAAAAAGAAAAGAGACGGAAAAGAGGGGAGGTAGGGAGCCATCGAGAAAACTAAGATCACCGGAGGGATAGTATTTAATTTGTAAACTCTTTTGTTGGATAGACGTTATTTTGCCAAAGCACATGTGAAGTTCGCTACTTGGGTAAAGTAACATGTACACTCTTTTATGAGTTTTTCTCAATCTGGTATTGTAGTTATTTTACCATTCCATATTCTTTGCCATTATAAATATGATTTTGGAATTGATAATCAAAGAGAAGCACATATTGGAAGAGAAATAACTACAAATACGGAGAGAAACATTCATAACTTTATTCAACAAGTAATACAGGTATAAGTTTAGAAACGATTCACTAATCCTTTCAACAAAGTGACTTTTATGATGACTAAAACAAATATCGAATGAACTTTGCAACGCTACATTCTAAGCACTGTCCAATCAACACCAATATCAACAAGGACACCAACATGAAGCATGCAATTTCTAACCTTTTCGCTCTATCTTCACGCTTCAAAACCTTCTTTTTCGGCTTGCCAATAACCACTCTGACAATTGCTATTGTGGTGGCCTCTTCATCAACATCCACAAATGCATCAACCTTCATGGCGCTCAATTTCGCTGAGATGAGCAGAAGAGAGGATTAGAGTGGAGGAGGAGAGTAACGGAGTTCGATGAGAAGGCTAGGGGAGCAAAGGATACGGTGAGGCCCCGGAGAGCAGCGGAGGCCAACAGAGGAGGAGAGGGTGAGGGCTGATTGATTTGGGCTAAACTGAAGAATAACATGCAAGAAAAACAAGATAAGGGAAATATAGGGACCTAATTAATGGAAAATACTCTCTTATTTAGCCTCATTTTAATGGAAGGGCCTAGATGATGCTTGAAGGACCTAAATGATGTAGTCATGGACCTCATTGGCACATACAATGGCATAATGATACAGGAAAGGACCTAATTGGAGCAAAAAGGACCTAATGAAAAGATCTAATTGGAGCAACACGGACCTAATTAATTGACACATGCAAGGACCTGTTTTGTATTAAAAAGACTCAACTAATGCAAATTTCGTCAGTTGCTTATCCAAGTGATGGAAAAGAAAAGGGAAGAAAGGACTGAAGTGATGCAAAAGTCATCTTTCATCAGGGACTTATTTGCCTATTTACTCGAGAGAAACATGAGAAAGCCCTGCCACCGGTTATCATCAGTAATCAATTTACCTGGCACATTTAGCTGGAAGAATGGAGATTTATCCAACTCCTGACACGCTCCGTAATCGTTGCATACTTGTATGATGAATCTGATGGTCGAAATTCCACCCGGCACAGCAAGTTTGGAAATGTAGAAAGCCCCGACATGAGCCGTTCCTATAAATTGCACCGCCTTGCCAAGCCTTTGCATCGAATCATTCGACTCCGATCTAGCCAGTTCCACCAGGTAGATATTGTACTTATTGTACAATGGAGAACCATTCCCTCTTTTGAATTTCCATGAGATCTTGATACTCAAGGATTTGGAGCTGGAGCCCTGAGAGCCCTGACCCCACTTGATGTATTGACCCTCCACAATCCAGGAAGAAGCGGGTGGGAAATCCGGGGTTCGACCTGGAGCCTTGATGAGGATGTGACCGAGCACTGCGTAAAATTCTGATGGGCTTTGTGGGAGTTCAGTATCAGGTTTCTCTTGATAACACACAGCGTGGATTTCGGTTAATGTGGACCCTTTCATTGAGATGCTATTCTCTTGTAGGACCCATCCCAACTCCGGGATGGACTTTGGATTGGAGACTTCATGCGAAATGAGCACTTTCGTGAAATTTCCTGCGAACTGGCTCAAACTTTCGTAGGTAGCATCCTGTGAGGCTAAGAGTATTTTGTTCTGCTGGTTTTCCGGAGAGGAGAATTCGAGCGAGAGGCCGATCTTAGAACTCCCTCCTGATTTCACCTGTAATAAGAGGGTAGGATCTGTGATGTTTAAGCCAGGAACCGAAAATTCTCCCAAGTTTTCCAACTTCCTTTTCTTTGGAAACACAAGGGAAGAAGGATGCAATACGTAAAAAAGGTTCTATTTACGCAAGAAAACCGAACACCGGAGACAGTCTTCGAAACTCTACAGGCCTACCGATTACGTAAAGTGGAATGGACTTTGGAGAGCTTACCGAATATGTGAATTGGATGGGAGAGCTGCCTAGTGGAAGCTCTCCCCGGAAGAGCCTTGTCGTGAAATAGGCAGAGTTGTCACTGAGAATTCCTTTGAATGTAATGTTTCCTCCTCCGCTATAGGATTCTCCGTTAAAGCTGTCGCAAGGTACCCAAGCTGGATTCTGTAAGACTTAATTCTGTAAATTCTCGAACCTGATATGTGTGCAATCGGAGATCGAGGCTTACTCAAAGAGAACTTGAATAGTACTGGATGGACCGAACTTAACAAAAGGCTGCAAGAAAATAATCGGGATAAAGAAGCAAACTATTAGGGAATCTTATAGTATGGTGCCGAAACTTCGGTTTCGTCAGGTTGAATAAAAGAAGCTGCATACTTGGAATCCTTGGCGCGATATATTATTCCAAGGATCGGAAGATATCTGATTTCCGTTGATAGAATAATGATGACCTCGACCCTGCAAAAAAGAGAGAAGAGACTACGATGTGAGAGGGAGAAACCCAAATTTTTTTCGTGTTTTGGAAAGGTTGCACCAAAACAGACATAATTCCAAGTTACTGCATATTGGTTGATATTTGGAGGCCTCATCAAATTTCAGTCTTTTGGGTTAATTTCCCCTTTCATCATAGACGTTTTAATCCTTATGCACAATGTAGTTACAGTTACGGAAACACATGTTTGGTTTTAATCAGGACCTGATCGAAATTGGAATAGAACGGTAATGCTTTAGGATAAGTTTGAACCATGCCCCATGAATCCTCCACAAGACCCCACCAGCTGCAGAGAACCAGAAGTGTATTGGACAAGGAGATTTTTCTATGTTTGATTTGGATCCAGTAATAAAATAAAAATTGAAAGCACTATACCGATTTTGAGCGGTTTCGAAATCGGGCGGCTGATTGGTTTCATAAACCCACCCTGGAGCAAATATCGCAGCTGATACCCTGTCTTTCTTCAGAACATCAAGGGCAACATTTGTCTGTAAATCGTAAATATGTTACATCAGCTCATATCATTTGAACCAAGTTCATCTCAAGCTTATTCATAACTCAAGCTGATAAACTTCGACTCGGACTTTCAATTTACATGACATACTTTCCACTGGCCACCGCCATAGGTGCCCCTGCCAAATACATCTATGCCCATGTAGACATCGTAGTTTCTCTTGCCTGCAACAGCAGCTGAGAGCTTTGGGTAATCCTCCTGCATATGTCAAAAGTCATATCGTTTAGAAATAAAATTATTACGGCAAAAAATGATTCCAAGTTAAAGAAAAAGATGCAGTAGTGCAGAACCTCCCAAGAGTAGTTTGCGAAAATGCCATCACAAATATCGAAGAATGGCTTATTGTACTGATTCAACTGGTTCTGATAGATAAGATCTCCATCTATGGTCACGCTATCATACCTGAAAATGAACAAGATCGTCATTATAAATTCGTTTGAGACCAAAAGGAGGTGAGGTAAAATTAGGGGTCTTGGACCTCACCATATCACTGAGGACCCAGGCACCGAGGAATGCATTTTCTCGGTTAAATGGCGCACGAACTCCAACAGGTTGGGGATCAGTTGCTTGTCCAATTGGACCTCCATGTTTAACTGCAGGTTTATAGGTATAGAAAGGAATACAGGAGATAAGGTCCTAAGAAGAGATGACTAGTCGATATGGAATCTTTATAACTGACTAGTCTAATTTAGGGATCATTGAGTTTCACATGACAAAGAGAGAACTAGAAGTACCAGCCATCCATCGAAGCCGAGAGAAACTGCAAGTTCAGTCAGGCGCTTAGCATATAATTGAGCGGATTCCTTCGTTGCAAGCAACTTGTTGCAGATGACAGTCCCTTTGTCGCCTTCTGTGATGAATGTCCCCAGAACCTTCAGTTTTACAAACAAGATTGTTCATCAGATAGGAAATATATGATTAGCTTGACTATCAATGTAATATGACCCGGATCACCATCACACAGATAACTAAGAAGACTGTCATATGTGTGAACTAGTTCCGAATTTCTGATCCCGGTTTCAGTCCGTTCAATGCGATTGATCAAATAGATATCTCGACTATCAATCGATTTAGCTAAGTATGCAATAGTCTCTACAGCAAGATGTCATTATTCAAAAAGATTGATACGAACTAATTCACGACTCCTATGGAGTGATACGACAGCGAACCGAACAATGAGTTAAGCCATATTGGAATGATATATGTGAAGAAAGAAATACCTGGACTCCATGCCGGTGAGCAGTATTAGTCCAACAGGGAGGAGGCAGAGTGACGAGGTTATGCGAGAAGTAAACGAAGATGTCGATCAGGTACCAGTGCCAAATACTGAAAGCATCGGGGTTGTTGCCGCCCTGGACCCACTTGTCATCCCGGTATCCTCCCTGCATGTCGTGGCAGACGAGGATGCGTCCCCTGTCCGGGAGCCGTCTCGAGGACAGTGGGACAGAGGACACATTGAAGGGGTAGTGATATGAGTTGAAGTACGTGCGGGACCCGAGGTCCTCGAGGGTCGTGATCGGGTATGAGACTGGTGGGGCGGGGACGAGCGGGTTGAAGGGCGGGTCCGGGGCGGAGTGGGGGGCTCCTTGCTCTGTTCCGGTGGAGCTCGCGGGGAGAGCCATTGAGAGACGAACAGGGGAAATGAGGAAGGGTTGGGTGGGGAAGGGGGGTGGGGTGGCGGTGGGTGGAAGGGAACAGACTCAAAGGTGGTTTCAATGGAAGTTGCTGAGATTCCAATGCTCGTCTCTGCGTCAGCTTCAATTAAATTTTTCCAAAGAAGACTTGCGTAGTGAAGTTGACTTGACTACAGTTGACTTGACGTCAACGCTGTCGTACAAATTACGGCTTATTCCAGTCTCTTGGTAAGTTGGTCTGCCAAGTTTGGGTTTAATTGCACTCTGCCCCTTGGAGTTTTCTGTTCATCTCAATTCCCCCCCCTGTAGTTTCAGCTGTCTTAAGTCATAGTTTAACCTTTGTCTTGTCAGTAATTTGCCTCGGTTTCTTTCGAAAGCAGTGGGTCATTGAATTTATTGGCTTCTATAAACCTTACAACTCTCTGAGACTTGAGGAACAGAGGAAGTGAGGGAAGGGGAAGAGGGAGTCAAACGTGGCTTTATTAGACGTTAATGAGATTCCAATGCCCGTCTCCGTGTCAGCTTTCATTACTTGCGTGGTATTGAGGAAGAACCAAAATGAATTGACGTTCGAAAATCGAAAGTTTAGTATTGAAGCATCAATTAAATATTTTTTCCCTCCTTACACACCAATTGATTCATCTTTATACAATGACAAGTGATCTAAGATTCTAATACAATTCGCACAACTCTATCAATCGATCTATCCACCTCCTCTGGCAAACCAACCCCCCATGTTAGACCGGCAAGAATCGTGATAAGCATTTGATAATTGAAAAACCAATCTTCTGGGGGAAAACGAGTTTCAGAGCAAATCTTCGGTTCCCGTTAACTTGGCGAACTCGTCTTCATCAATAGCCCCCCGCTTCAGCTTCTTGAGAAGCCGATATTCCCTGGCCAACTCATCTTCATCTTCAATGGTCTGAGCAGTACGCCTCTGTTTCGCTGTCTTCTTCTTCATGGCAGCGGGTGCAGGGTTCGGATTCTTGTTGGGCTTCTGAGGCTTCGGAACTTTCTGCTGCGCTTCTTTCTTAGCTCGCAGGTTCTTTTGTCTCTGTTTCTCGCGAGATTTATCCCTGAATGGGGTAGAATGATAAGCGAACGATTAGACTCCCAAATCAAAGAACTCCCGTTTTATTGTTCTCATGCCTTGAAACTATAGGCTGATATTATCAGCCCTGCATATGTCATTATTACAAGAGAACAAGTTTCAAGTTCAGTGATCACATGTAGCCAACATGAAAAGCCTTAAAAGGTGCGAGATGTAACAGGGGTTCTTACTTATACTTTATATCCTCCAAGTTAATGTCTTCAACTGGAGTGAAACCCTCGGTGGAAAGAGAATGGAGCTTCACCTCAGGCGTACCAGGAAGCTGCAATAGGCCATACCCCATGGCTAACTTCCCAATCTCAAGTTCTTTCCACCTGCCACAGTTGAGGAATCTCGGGTTTTATATCTTGAATGTTGGAATGTAAAACTTTTTTGATTGAGAAATAACCGAACTCAAGAACAAAGTTTTGTCAATTACCTGAAGATATAAGAGCAATGATGCTCCTTATATGCTCGAATGAATGAGACAAATGCTCTCACTCCTTTCTCCATAACATCTCGGTCTTTTCTAGCAGCAGATCGCATCTGACAACATATTGGCTACATGTTAAGATCCAAGCACATTGCAACAAAACTATCGGAGGGGCATGAAGTTGTTTTCTTAAAGGATGAGTGCCATCAATATCCTTATGCAAGCGATTCGACTACAAAGATGAATGGATGAGAAGCAGAAAAAAAATTAACTAACATCGACTACCAAGGGCTAGTCAGAATCAGCTAAGGCTGAGTCTACCATCCTCTCCTTTATTAAGAGAGAGAAACAAAAGAGTAGAAAAGCAAATTTCCCTGAGAAGACCAAAGAACAGAAGATGACTAAATTGAGAATGCAAACATCTTGCCTGAAATCCATGATGATTTTATGATACACACCTGAGGAACAACATCGGGAGCATCATCAGAGCATTTCCTCTCTTGAAGTGGAACCCTTCTTATCCGCAAGAATTCAACGTATTCTTCCTCCTAAGTAGGAAAAAAAGAAAAAAGAATATATCAACTTAATTCACCACAATAGACTTTTTAATATTCAATAAAGTGACCAGAAGGATGTATCAATTAAAGAACCTTAGGCAACATAAAAACAATCGCATTTCCTTGTCTGCCCATTCTAGCAGTTCGCCCAACTCTATGAATGAAAACATTTGGATCTTGAGGGGGGTCATACTGCACAAGTACAAGGGACTTATTACTTCATCATTTAGAACTGCTTAAATGGATAATGTATGAAATTATCACCTTCAAATGAAAAGTAGTTCACACTAAGCAAGCAAAAAGGAAAAGAGAGAGAGAGAGAACGACTGAAACAACTGAGTATATGCACATACCTGAACAATGCAATCCACACCTGGTATGTCCAGACCACGTGCTGCCACATCAGTACATAGGAGAACACCAGTTGATAGCGTTGTAAATGAAGATAATGCTTTCTCTCTTACACTCTACGATACATAAAAGATGGGGGATAATGAGTTTTTTGACACCAACAGTTTCAGAATGTATATTTGGTTCCATATACCTGTTTCATCTTCCCATGGAGAGGAATCAAAGACAAGCCCTTCAGTGCAGAGAGGCGAGGAAGAACTACTCCCCAGTAGTCAACACAAGCACAGGTCATGAAGTAACTACAAAAAATGAGGAAATAATTTTCAGATTTATGGAAAGCTCAGTCACTTTCAGAGCGTCTAACATAGCCAAACAAATAAGATGGAGCTATTTCACAAGCAACTCACACTATAATCTTGTTAGACTTATTTTTCATAAGATAATCAATGAGCTGTGATGGCTTCTTGTCAGCTTCGCACTCCAAATACTGTGAGGTAAAAACACATCAACAAGTAAAAAGGACGAAACCATCAGGGCATATTTAACCAAGAAGGGTTTGAATAAAAGTTTCTAATCTCCTAAAATAGTAGAAACAGCAGAAAGTGTCTGTTTCCCCCTCTTTCATAGCTTACCTCGATATGAAGACCTGAAGGGGTCTTTGAAGAACCTGAATCCTGTGACGAATTATTGAGGGGTTTAGATTCTGCCCGCACCTCAACCCTCACAGGATTTCTTAAACCTGCTTTAGATAGCTCCTCAACAGCCTCAGTTTGTGTCGCAGAGAAAAGACCAGTTCTGCGAAGCTTGGGTAAGCGAGAGATAATAGAAGTTATCTGTCTCTGGAACCCCATATCCAAGAGCCTATCAGCCTCATCTAAAATTAATATCTGCTCCAACCAGAAAATTTTTTGTTAGCTTTATATGGAATCAGGCTTTGCTCTTACATATCACAATGGCCATTTTTCCCCATAAACCAAAATATCACATATCGAGTCCAATGAGGTAGCAGCAAGGAACAGGATTTTGAGGCCGCAGTAGGAGATATTCTTTGCACAATTATACAGTTGTGATAATTTATTTACCAGATTAGGAAAAGACAACATTAAAAGGAAATATGATCGGAGATAATATATGTTAGAACTGAAGTAAGGGGGTACAATTAAACTGAAGTTGGATAAATGTTTGCCAAAATGCGAGAAAAGCTACCAATCATGATCCTTAAACAAATTTATAATCTTGTTGCTGCCCGTGTTTGAAACAGAAAGAGAAGATTCAGGGAATTGGACACCACCAAAACAATACCTCAAAGTTTCGAAAATCCAATACATCCATGCGCTCCATTATATCATAGAGCCTCCCAGGCGTACCTATCAATAAATTTGCTCCTTCTTCCTCCATTTTCTTCACATCGGCTTTAACATCGACCCCACCAACAAGAAGTGCTGACTTGATTTTCGACAGAGTCGCAATGAAAGGTTGCGCAACATTATATATCTGCGAAGAAAGTTCCCTAGTTGGGGAAATAATAACCCCCATTACCTGCAGGAAATTGTATCTAAAAGTTCAATTCATCGAATAAGCTACGCCACTAGAAAGCTAGCATGTGCAGCAGCTCAAAATGCTGTCGAAACTATTACCAAGCATGACTCGAACTGTTCCGGGACTTCAATACTATGAAATGAAGAACCTTTCTCGATACTATACTCCAAAAATGAGCACAAATAGGCAAAAGAACAATCTTTTAGACCAATAGAAAGAGGATTGATGCATGAGATAAGACCTCGTGGGGCTTCGGAGGCGAGGAGGAGCGGCGGAGAATCTCCACTAGAGGCACGACGAAGGCCAGGGTTTTGCCGGAGCCGGTGGCGGCGTCTACAGCCACGTCCTTGAAACTGCACAGCAAGGGGATCGTGGCAGCCTGAACCGGAGTGCAGAATTCGAATCCGGCCTCTCGAATGGCTTCCAGCACCGGCTTTGACAGCGGCGGCTGGAGGTCGGAGAAGCGCGTGCCGGTTAACGCGCCGCTGGGGTAGGATGAGCTCGCGGCCATGGTCACAGTGGCGGTGGACCTTTTCGCGGGTCCGGAGGGTTTTAGGGTTTGTGTTTTCCCTCTCGTATCTATGTTTTGGTTCGTTGGTTTGATGATTCAGTCCCTCCATTTTTCTGTAATATAAATATTTTCCCCAAGATTTTCCGAAATGAGCACTTTTTATTATTGAGATAAGAAAACGAGCCTATAGGCGGGTAAACGGAAATGAAAATGCGAATCAAGGTGCATGGATAGTTCAATTGATGAGAAACCGGCCCGAAATCTCTTAATTCATGGATAAGAGCATGTAAGACTCAGTGCTTCCTTTTTCCCATATTTCATCATAATTTAGTTCAAGTTGTAACGATTGCCTGCAAAATTAACTTTTCACGTCAACAATAAATAAAAAAAATGCATTTTTGAAACTCGTTGAGATCTCCCTTTTGTATTGAAGTTGATAAAATGAGAATAGTCTCTTTTTATTTTATATAGTATAAAATTTTTGACATTTTTTTTACTAAATAGTTCCAATTGAATTATTTTCAGTGTTTTTAACATACAACACAAAAAATTTGATTTTTTAGGGTAAATTTCGATGACACCTCCTATAGTTTGTAAAATGACCAGCGACATCACTTCTTTTCAAAATTAACCACACGTCACCCCTCCTTTCGTTGATTTCTACTTTTTTTCTTAAATCAGGTCAGATTTGGTTCCGGTAAAGAAATCAGGTAACGGGTCGATTTGTACAGTTCTGTGATATATGATTCACGTGGCAAACTGAATGTTCTCTTGATGTCACCTCAGTGAAATGAGAGGTGTTGTGTAATTAATTTTTGAAAAATTGAGTATTACTGGGTATTTCACAAATTATAGGGGTGTCGTCAAAATTTACCATTTTTTAAGGCATAACATTTGGTCAACATTCCATTAGAAATTGGGCGAAATGCTTATATAAAATTTTTAGACTTCACATCATGTTGGGCCTTTTTAGCTAAAATATTTTGGGAATAATGGAACTTTTGGCATTGAACTTTTTGTGTGTGTATATATATATATATATATATATATGCATATGTATTATGTACAGTAACCATTCGTGTTATATTTATGAACGAATAAAAAAATTATGGATCAATATATATTATATTTTATATATTTATTGATACCTGCGCATTGTGCGATAACTCTTTGTTAATTTTTGTATTATAAAAATAGATAATTAACACATATGGCAAAATAAGAATGGATATAAATAGAACATCGACGTCAAGACTATATATTATATCAAATATACAAAATAAGCATATTGTGAAAAAAAGTTAAAGAATTAGAAAACATGACAATAAAAGAAAATGAAATAACCTAAGTAGTAAAAAATAATAAATTTGTAATATATACAGGAAGGTACATGCAAAGAGCGAATGATATCACGTAGAGGTTATAATAAAGGAAAAACTACAGTTATCGTAGAAAGATGACTTATAAAATGAATTTTGTCTCTTATTTATAGGATATTTAGCACATCAAATTTAGACATATAATATATTTCGAGAATTTTTTTCAATTAATAAGAAAACTTTTGATTTTCAAAATAATCCTTTATTATTGTTAGGAAAATCCCTCCTCCTCCAAAGAATCATCATGGATTCCAGTTGCCTGTTTTAGCCCATAATAGAGACTGTGTTTGTTTAGGTCTAAATCAAATATAAGAAATCATGATTTGGTAGCATATCCCTTAGATTGCTTAGTGACCAAGGAAGAGAATCAAACCCTAGGTCAGTCATGAATATAAATACACGTGAAATTTAGGAGAATAAGTAATAGATCCACATATAAGGGGATTCACCCTATTGGGTGATGGATAGTAATTGATCAAAGAAAGTGTTTCTTGAGTTGTGAGTTGATTTGAGGGTTTGTCCTTGCTAAATAATGTAAAGTGTAATCACTATCAGTACAGTAAAGTTGGATCGGGGTTAGTTCTGTCGTTTTTTCCACGCTGGGGTATTCACATTAAGAATTTTGGTATCTCTTAATCTTCCTTGTTGCTTGTATTAAGATCTTGTTTTGATCATATGATACGAGAAAGAACAGCTCGTTGCATACAAGTTTGGTGATCCTTTTCTAACAAGTGGTATCAGAATTAGGTGATTACGCACCGATGAAGGGACTCACACCACGTCAATCCCAAGTGTGGAATTCGTGGCCAGCGAAGTCGAGCCCGCATATGGAAGCCTAACTTACAGTCTGTTATCTCACCTCGCTAGAAAAGTAGAAGAGGAAGCCCACCTCGTGGTAGTTAAGCTCAAGTACGAAGAGAGGAGAGCTCGACTCCAGATCAGTTATTGAGGGGATGGAAAAATGTTGTTTGTCATCGTATCGCGGGGATTACGACGATGTCCTCCATATAGTCAAGAAGGGAAAAAATTGTTGGGCCGATTTCTCTCATATGTGGAGAATGGTCGAAGGCCCATGTGGATTTAAAAAAAAAAACCCACATTAATGGTAGCGGGTTTAGAGCCCATGATTGTTATGTGAGGGCGGGTGTTAGAGGTTTAATCTCATATCAGAAATGTGAGAGGAAATTCACAAGTTTATATAAGACTTAATTCAACAACCTATCAGCTTAAACTTTTAGGTTATAGATGCTAGTTTTAGGGGGCCTACAGAAGCGTAATATAAGGAGAAATTCAAAATTTCATACTCGTGAAACTAATTTCAAAACCTACTAGAAGAATAGGAGTAGATAAAGCGTACCTGGAATTTTAAAATCGTCGACCTAACGTCGCAAAAGTGATGCCTCTACCGGTATCCACACCGACTTCTTCGACGGATCTTCGAGGTCGATAGTGCTAGCAACCAACGCTCGAAGGAAATACCGGTGCAACACTTAGAATTATTAAACTAATTGGATCAATTTAAGTTGAACATTTCAACTAGAATCTCCAATATATATAAACTCATACACGTACACATATATCTACATATATATATATATATGTATATGTATATGCCTTACCTATCTTTAAAAGCTCAACATTTGAGCTCCTTTTATAAGGTAATAAGAAATCAATTATCCATGTTTGGCCGGTGTGGAATGGCTGAAATTAAGCCTCCCAAACCGCCACATGGCCCCATGCATTAATCCTTGGGTGGCATGGCATGTATACCACACGTGGCTCTCAATTTTGGGCCCCGTGTGTCTTTATTTCTTGTATAAATAAAGTCCAATTAATCTAGTAAATTGAATCTAATTAATCGGTAATTTTAATTTCATTAAATATCCAATTAATCAGTCGCACCTTAACTCGTTTAATTTTCATTAGACAGTTTTAGTGTTTCGAAATTATCCCGTCGATTTAGTCATAGTGTATGACCATGTAGGTTCCCGATTACGTTGACAGTAATGTCAAAATCTTTATTTCAATATTACAAACAGTGAGCGGCATCTAGCAATGCATAATTATTACTCAAGTAATCGAAAAGTCAATTTATCGACGAACCTTGTGACTTATGTTACTATACAGTACAATCCCTTTGTCCTTTATATCTCTATTGAGCCCAATGCATGGTTGATGACATCTTTGTATGGCTAAATCTCTTTTTTTTTTTATTTACTAGGTAAGTCTATCAAAACAAATGAGCTCGATATCCCTATATCGACTCATTTAGGATTGTATACACTTTTAGACTCTTCCCACCAAGTGGCCGTGAGATATCGCTTCCGTTTCGTAGAAGGGACAAATCATATCTTGGTCACTCACATTCCTCTCCACTGCTCTGTGATATACTCAATAATTGTGTTTTATAACCAGCCTATTACAGTGACGTTTGACAGTATCAAAGTATACAACATTACATATATGAATCCATGGTGACCTAAAGTCAAAGGACCACTGCACCATAATCACTATGAGATCGGCTAATGACAGTTACGTAACGACCATGTAGCAGTCTCATGGTGGGTCAGTCCAGTATACGTTACTACTAATATATACCTGCGATGTGACTCGATGTCTCCACATCCATGACCTGTGAGACTTGGTCATCAATCAACACCCACACTAGTCTAACCGTATTATCGTCGTCCTAATTAACGATAATACTTTGACTAGGGACATTTAGGAATAATGTTCAGTAATTATAGGATCTCACAATCAAGTCACACTTGATGCATATTGAACCTACTATTCCACATCCATGACCTGTGAGACTTGGTCATCAATCAACACCCACACTAGTCTAACCGTATTATCGTCGTCCTAATTAACGATAATACTTTGACTAGGGACATTTAGGAATAATGTTCAGTAATTATAGGATCTCACAATCAAGTCACACTTGATACTTATTGAACCTACTATTCCAAGGACATTATTGTGAAAAATCATATTTAGCGCAATCTATACAATAACAGAAATGTCTCGTATTAAAATGAAATACATGTCATATTATAAAACTGATGACGGATTGCCTCTAGGGCATACACTAATTCCCAACAATCTCCACTTGCACTAAAGTCAATCTAGCATCTCTTTAATGCCTATAGATCTATGTGGAAACCAAAAGGCTCAAGTCTAATGATTCAAACCCGACTTACCTCTGGCATTGTCGTTTAGGCCACATTAGCGAGAGTCGCATCTCTAGACTCCATAAGTATGGATTACTGGACTCGTTTGATTTAGAATCGATCGAGACATGCGAACCTTGCTTAATGGGGAAAATAACTAAGGCCCCATTTACCGGAAAGGGTGAGCAAGCTAGTGATTTTCTAGCTCTCATACATACTGATGTATGTGGACCAGTGAACAATCTTGCTAGAGGTGGGTATCTCTACTTCATTACATTTACTAATGATTTCAGTAGACTTGGATATGTGTATTTGATGAAACACAAATCCGAATCCTTTGAAAAGTTCAGAGAATTTAAGAATGAAGTGGATAATCAGTTAGGTAAGAGCATTAAAGTTTTTCGATTAGATCGCGGAGGTGAATATTTGAGCTATGAGTTTGCTGACTATCTTAGACAGTGTGGGATTTTATCCCAATTAACTCCACATGTAACACCACAGTGTAATGGTGTAGATGAGAGGAGGAATCAAACTTTATTAGATATGGTTCGATCTTTGATAAGTCATGCGGACTTACCTGACTCCTTCTAGGGATATGCTCTACAGACTGCAGCGCTCATACTAAACCATGCTCCATTGAAATCAGTTGAAAAAACACCATATGAGATGTGGTACGGGAACGTCCTTATATGTTTTTTCTAAAAATATGGTGTTGCTAATCTTATGTGAAGAGATTGTCTTCGGATAAACTTGGACCTAAGTCGGACAAATGTTACTTTGTGGGGTATCCTAAGGAAATTCGAGGATACTATTTCTATAATCCTATCGAGGGCAAAGTGTTTGTCGCTCGAACTGCTGTATTCATTGGGAAAGAGATTCTTTTCAAAGGAACTAGTAGGAGGAAATTAGAACTTGGGGAAGTTCTACCACAAAATAACATTGACCAATCGACGGGTAAGGTTGCAGAACAAGTACCACAAGGTGTTATGGTACAATCTTCTGCACAGGTGACACATGAGTCTCGTAGGTCTGGTATGATACGTCATGAGCCCGATAGATATGGATTTCTCGTGTTTCAAGACAATGACGTATTGCTTATAGATAATGATGAGCCTATAACCTATGTGGAAGCCGTAATAGGCCCAGACTTCGAGAAATGACTGGAGGCCATGAGATCTGAGATAGAGTCCATATACACTAACCAAGTGTGAACTTTAGTTGATCCACCTGAAGGGGTAAAGCCCATTAGGTGTAAGTGGGTATTCAAGAAGAAGATTGACATGGACGGTAATATAAATACCTTTAAGGGCCGACTTGTGGCTAAAAGTTTCAGACAATTTTATGATGTTGACTATGACGAAACCTTTTCCCTGGTGGCTATGCTTATTCATTAGGATCTTGCTTGCAATTGCAGCTCATTATGATTATGAGGTCCGGTAGATGGACGTTAAAATTGTTTTCCTAAATGGGACGCTCATCGAGGATGTGTACATGACACAACCTGAGGGTTTTGTCGTTCCATATAGTGTCGGAAAGGTTTGTAAGCTGCAATGGTCGATTTATGGACTGAAGCAAGCTTCTAGGAGTTGGAATCTTCGTTTTGATGATGCAGTCAAGGAGTTTGGCTTCATTAAGAATGAAGATCAACCCTGTGTTTACAAGAAGGTTAGTGGGAGCGCAGTGATCATCCTAATGTTGACATACTTTGATCGGGAATGACATTCTTTCCCTACAATCTATGAAGACTTGGTTGGGAATGTGTTTTGCCATGAAGGACTTAGGCAAAGCTACCTATGTGTTAGGTATCGGGATCTCTAAAGATAGATCTAGGAGACTACTTGGCCTAAGTCAAAGTACATACATAGATAAAGTGCTTCGGCGTTTTAGCATGTAGGATTCTAAGAAAGGGTCTCTGCCTATGTTACATGGCATAAACCTTTCGAAGGCTCAGAGTCCTTCTACTCAAGAGGAGAGGGATCGCATGAATATGATTCCATATGCATCAGTTATTGGATCTATCATGTATGCCATGCACTCGATTTGATGTCTCTTATGCTTTGAGCATGACGAGTCGATACCAATCAAATCCAGGTGAGAGACACTGGATCGCAGCAAAGAATGTCCTTAAGTACTTATGAAAGACTAAAGAGATGTTCTGGTATATGGATGCGAAGAAGAGCTTGTTGTAAGAGGTTACATCGATGCTAGCTTCCAGACCAATAAGGACGATAGTAGATCGTAGTCAGGGTATGTGTTCTGCCTGAATGGAGGTGCTATGAGTTGGAAGAGTTCCAAGCAGAAGACAGTAGCCTCTAACGCCGCAAAAGAGGCCGTTTGGATCAAGAAGTTCGTGACAGAACTTGCTGTGGTTCCTAGCATCGCAGACCTAGTGGATCTCCATTGTGACAACAATGGAGCCATTGCGCAAGCTAAAGAACTAAGGTCTCACCAGCGATCCAAACATATACTCAGGCGCTTCCATCTCATTCGCGAGATCATCGACAGATGAGATGTGAAGATATGCAGAATACCAACAGATGAGAATCTCGCAAATCCACTTACGAAGCCTCTTATGCAGCGCAAGCACGAGGCTCACACTAGATCTATAGGCATTAGAGAGATGTCATATTGGCTCTAGTGCAAGTGGGAGATTGTTGGGAATTGGTGTACACTCAAAAGGCAATTTGTCTTCAGTTCTATAATATGACATGTATTTCATTTTAATACGAGACATTTCTATTATTGTGTAGATTGCGTTAAATATGATTTTACACAATTAGACATCAAGTGTGACTTGATTGTGAGATCCTATAATTACTGAACATTATTTCTAAATGTCCATAGTCAAAGTATTATCGTTAATTAGGACAACAATAATACGGTTAGACTAGTGCGGGTGTTGATCGATGACCCAGTCTCACAGGTCATGGAAGTGGAGACATCGAGTCACATCGCAGGTATACATTAGTAGTAATGTATACTGGACTGACCCTCCATGAGACTGCTACATGGGTCGTTACGTGACTATCATTAGCCGATCTCACAGTGACTATGGTGCAGTGGTCCTTTGACTTGAGGTCACCATGGATTTTTACATGTAATGTTGTATACTTTCATGCTGTCAAACGTCACTGTAATAGGCTGGTTATAAAACACAGTTATTGATTATACCACAGAGAATGGAGATGAATGTGAGTGACCAAGATATGATTTGTCCCTCCTACGAAACGGGAGCGATATCTCACGGTCGCTTGGTGGGAAGAGTCTAAAAGTGTATGCATACCCAAATGAGTCGATATAGGGATATCAAGCTCATTTGTTCTGATAGACTTACCCGGTAAACCAAGAAAGAGAGATTGAACCATACAAGGATGTCATCGACCATGCCTTGGGGTCAATAGAGATATAAATGATAAAGTGATTGTTTTGTATAGTAACATAGGTCACAAGGTTCGTCGATAAATTGATTTTTCGATTACTTGAGTAACAGTTATGCATTGCTAGATGCCGCTCACTGTTTGTAATATTGAAATAGAGATTTTGACATTACTGTCAACGTAATCAGGAACCTACAGGGTCACACACTATGACTAAATGGACAGGATAATTTCGAAACACTGAAACTATCTAATGAAAATTAGACGAGTTAAGGTGCAACTAATTAATTGGATATTTAATGAAATTAAAATTACCGATTAATTAGATCCGATTTACTAGATTAATTGGACCCGATTTATACAAAAAATAAAGACACACGGGGCCCGAAGTTGAGAGCCACGTCTAGTATACATGCCATGCTACCCCAATGATTAAGGCATGGGGCCATGTGGCGGTTTGGGAGGCTTAATTTCAGCCATCCTACACCGACCAAACATGGATAATTGATTTCCCCATTACCTTATAAAAGGAGCTCAAATGTTGAGTTTTCAGAGATATGTAAGGCATATACATATATATATATATAGATATATGTGTACGTGTATGAGTTTATATATATTGGAGATTCAAGTTGAATTGTTCAACTTAAATTGATCAAATTAGTCTAATAATTCTAAGTGTTGCACCAGTGTTTCCTTCGAGCGTTGGTTGCTAGCACTGCCGACCTCGAAGATCCGTCGACGAAGTCGGTGTGGATACCGGTAGAGGCGTCATGCTTGGGACGCTCGGTCGACGATTTTAAAATTTCAGTACGCTTTATCTACTCATACTCTTCTAATAGGTCTTGGGATTAATTTCACGGGTATGAAATTTTGAATTTCTCCTTATATTACGCTTCCGTAGGCCCCGTGAAACTTGCAATTGGTATCAAAGCCTAGCTAGTTAGAATCTAAGTAGATAATATCATGAAATGACTTTATGCTAGGTACTTGTGCGCTTATGCTTGATATTGGCGGTACATGACTGTTAGACATGGACTATGTCCTAGTTGTGTTAGTATAATAGTCATACGTATGGACTATTATGTAATTGTTACATAATAGTGTATAGTGAGATCGATTAAATATTAATAAAATCTCTCAAAATATTAAGTTCATAGCCTTCCACTATGTAATGCTCGTTAAAACCAAGATCAATGAGCGTATAAACCTTGCCCTCGCAGGATGCCCTCAACTATCCTAGTAAGACATGGTGTTTACCGGTGGGTCGGACTTAACTGAGCAAGTCTAATAAGATTAGGAGTTCAGAGGCAAGGAGTTGGGCATCGATCTATAAGGTAGATTGGAATAAGAAGTTATTCACCCAACTAGTCAAGAATTGCAGGTGATGTAATTGGGAAAGTGAGTTCTCTACCTAAATAGACAGTTATGGGTGAATCAGCCATCGTTGACTCAGAACTTGGCAAAATATGGATCTTGGACCACTATGAGAATGAGATTTTCTAAATCAATGGTGCGAGTCGTTGATTTGATAAAAATAATGGAAGCAATATTTAATAAAGTTCTCATTAAATATTGTTATGTCATAATACTTATTATGCATATTTTTGTGGTAGTTACCATGGCGATGAACACTTTTAGTACTTTATGTTTGCGATCAATCCTTGAGAAGGACAAACTGTCAAGGAATAATTTCCTGGGTTTGTATCGGAACTTGAGAATTATTCTCACTGAGGAGAAAAAGTTATATGTCTTGGAGCAACCTCTTTCTGCGCCACCACCTGATGATGCCCCCCGAGCAGAGAAAGATGCTTATAGTAAGCATCATGATGATGCCGTGAACGTCGGATATCTCGTGTTAGTCTCATGCTTATAGTACGATATAATCGTGCATCTTAGGCAGCTCTATCAAGAGCAGGCCCGACATCAGAGATTCGAGATCTCTAAGGCACTCTTTTTGGCAAGGTTGACTGAAGGCAGCCCGATAGGTCCCCATGTACTCAAGATGATTGGATACATGGAGACTCTGGGACGATTGGGATTTCCTCTGGGTCAAGAGTTGGCCACAAATTTAGTCATGCAGTCATTGTCCAGCAGTCATAGTCAGTTCATCATGAATTATAATATGAGTGAGCACAACAAACCATTGCCTGAACTACTTAACATGTTGAGAATAGCTGAGCAGGATATCGGCAAAGGGATGCATGTTCTGATGGTCCAGGGGACTAAGAAAAAGGCAAAGGCAAGAAGGCTAAAGGTGCATTCAAGTATAACTCGAGTGCATTGAAGCCTAAAGTCATGGTGTCAAAGGATGATTACTACTTCCGTTGTGGCAACAATGGACATTGGAAGCGAAATCGCAAGGTGTACTTGGAAGAGTTGAGGAAGAAGAAGGGAAGTGAGACTTCCACTTCAGGTATCCATGTTATAGAGATCAAAGTATCTACTACTTCTACATCTTGGGTATTAGATACCGAGTGTGGTGCTCATATTTGTGAAAATATGCAGGACCTACGTGATAGTAGAGCGTTAGTAAAAGGCGAGGTGGACCTACGAGTTGAAAATGGAGCAAGGGTTGCTGCATTAACTATAGGGACTTATCACCTGTCTTTGCCTACTAGATGAACTATAGGGGCTTGTACTAGATCTTAACGACTGCTATTATGTACCTGCTATAAGTAGAAACATAATATATGTTTCTTGTTTGAACAAGAAGATATTTTGTTTCACTATCAAGAACAAGTGTTGTTCTATGTACATGAATAATGTATATTATGACAGTGCACATTTAAGTAATGGTATGTATAGTCTTGATCTAGATACACCCGTTTATAATGTGGAAACCAAAAGGCTCAAGTCTAATGAATCGAACCCGACTTACCTCTGGCATTGTCGTTTAGGCCACATTAGCAAGAGTCGTATCTCTAGACTCCATAAGTATGGATTACTGGACTAGTTTGATTTAGAATTGATCGAGACATGCGAACCTTGCTTAATGGGGAAAATAACTAAGGCCTCCTTTACCGGAAATGGTGAGCGAGCTAGTGATTTTCTAGCTCTCATACATACCAATGTATGTGGACCAGTGAACAAGCTTGCTAGAGGTGGGTATCTCTACTTCATTACATTTACTGATGATTTCAGTAGACTTGGATGTGTATTTGATGAAACACAAATCCGAATCATTTGAAAAATTCAAAGAATTTAAGAATGAAGTGGAGAATCAGTTGGGTAAGAGCATTAAAGTTCTTCGATCAGATCGCGGAGGTGAATATTTGAGCTATGAGTTTGCTAACTATCTTAGACAGTGTGGAATTTTATCCCAACTTACTCCACCTGGAACACCATAGTGGAATGGTGTAGCTGAGATGAGGAATCAAACTTTATTAGATATGGTTCAATCTTTGATAAGTCATGCGGACTTTACTTGACTCCTAAGGATATGCTCTACAGACTGCAGCGCTCATACTAAACTATGCTCCGTTTAAATCAGTTGAAAAGACACCATATGAGATGTGGTACGGGAAGCATCCTAATATGTCTTTTCTAAAAATATGAGGCTGCGAATCTTATATGAAGAGATTGTTTTCGGATAAACTTGGCCCAAAGTCGAACAAATGTTACTTTGTGGGGTATCCTAAGGAAACTCAAGGATACTATTTCTCTAATCCCATCGAGGGCAAAGTGTTTGTCGCTCGAACTGTTGTATTCCTTGAGAAAGAGTTTCTCTTCAAAGGAACTAGTGGGAGAAAATTAGAACTTGGGGAAGTTCTACTACAAAATAACATTTACCAATCGACGGGTGAGGTTGCAGAACATGTACCACAAGGTGTTATGGTACAATCTTCTGCACATGTGACACATGAGCCTCGTAGGTCTGGTAGGATACGTCATGAGCTCGAGAGATATAGATTTCTTATGACTCAAGACAATGACGTATTACTCATAGATAATGATGAGCCTACAACCTATGCGGAAGCCGTAATAGGCCTAGACTTCGAGAAATGGCTGGAAGCCATGATATCTGAGATGGAGTCCATATACACTAACTGAGTATGGACTTTGGTTGATCCACCTGAATGGGTAAGGCCCATTAGGTGTAAGTGGGTCTTCAAGAAAAAGACTAACATGGACGGTAATGTAAATACCTTTTAAGGGCCGACTTGTGACAAAAGGTTTCAGACAAGTTTTTAGTGTTGACTATGACGAAACTTTTTTCCCGGTGGCTATGTTTAAATCCATTAAGATCTTGCTTCCAATTGCAGCTTATTATGATTATGAGGTAGATTGACATTAAAACTACTTTCCTGAATGGGACACTCCTCGAGGATGTGTACATGACACAACCTGAGGGTTTTGTCGATCCACATAGTGCCGGAAATGTTTGTAAGCTGCAATGGTCTATTCACAGCATCATCATGATGCTTACTATAAGCATCTTTCTCTGCTCGGGGGGCATCATCAGGTGGTGGCGCAGGAAGAGGTTGCTCCAAGACATATAACTTTTTCTCCTGAGTGAGAACAATTCTCAAGTTCCGATACCAACCCAGGAAATTATTCCCTAACAGTTTGTCCTTCTCAAGGACTGATCGCAAACAGAAAGTACTAGAAGTGTTCGTCGCCATGGTAACTACCACAGAAATATGCATAATAAGTATTATGACATAACAATATTTAATGAGAACTTTATTAAATATTGCTTCAATTATTTTTATCAAATCAACGACCCTCACCATTGATTCGAAAAATCTCATTCTCATAGTGGTCCAAGATCCATATTTCACCAAGTTCTGAGTCAGCGATAGCTGATTCACCCAGAACTGACTATTTAGGTATGAAACTTACTTTCGCAATTGCATCACCTGCAACTCTTGACTAGTTGGGTGAATAACTCCTTATTCTAATCTATCTTATAGATCGATGTCCAACTCCTTGCCTCTGAACTCCTAATCTTATTAGGCTTGCTCAGTTAAATCCAACCCACAGGTAAACATCACGTCTTACCATGATAGTTGAGGGCATCCTGCGAGGGAAAGGTCTACAAGCTCATCGATCTTGATTTTAACGAGCATTACACGGTGGAAGCCTATGGACATAATATTTTGAGGGATTTTATCAATATTTAATCGATCTCACCATACACTATTATGTAACAATTACATAATAGTCCGTACGTATGACTATTATACTAACACAAATATGACCTAGTCCATGTCTAACAGCCATGTACCGCAAATATCAAACATAATCGCACAAGTACCAAGCATAAAATCATATTTCATACTATTATCTACTCATATTCTAACTAGCTAGGCTCTGATACCAATTGTAAGTTTCACGGGGCCTACGGAAGCTTAATATGATGAGAAATTCAAAATTTCCTACCTGTGAAACTAATCCCAAGACCTACTAGAAGAATAGAAGTAGATAAAGCGTACTTGGAATTTTAAAATCGTCGATCGAGCATCCCAAGCGCGACGCCTCTACCGGTATCCACATCGACTTCGTCGACGGATCTTCGAGGTCGACAGTACTAGCAACTAACGCTCGAAAGAAACACCGGTGCAACACTTAGAATTATTAAACTAATTGGATCAATTTAAGTTGAACAATTCAACTTGAATATTCAATATATATAAATTCATACATGGACATACATATATATATATATATATATTTATATGCCTTACCTTATCTCTGAAAGTTCAACATTTGAGCTCCTTTTATAAGGCAATGGAGAAATCAATTATCCATGTTTGGCCGATGTGGGATGGCTGAAATTAAGCCTCCCAAACGCCACATGGCCCCATGCATTAATCCTTGAGTGGCATAGCATGTATACCACACGTGGCTCTCAATTTCGGACTTCGTGTCTTTATTTCGTGTATAAATCGGGTCCAATTAATCTAGTAAATTGGATCTAATTAATCGGTAATTTTAATATCATTAAATATCTGATTAATCAGTTGCACCTTAACTCGTCTAATTTTTATTAAACAGTTTCAGTGTTTCAAAATTATCATGTCAATTTAGTCATAGTGTGTGACCCTGTAGGTTCCCGATTACGTTGACAGTAATGTCAAAATCTCTATTTCAATATAACAAACAGTGAGCGGCATCTAGTAATGCATAATTGTTACTCAAGTAATCAGAAAGTCAATTTATCGACGAACCTTGTGATTTATGTTACTATACAGTACAATCCTTTTGTCCTTTATATCTCTACTGAGCCCATGGCATGGTCGATGACATCCTTGTATGGCTCAATCTCTCTTTCTTGGTTTACCGAGTAAGTCTATTAGAACAAATGAGCTCTATATCCCTATATCGACTCATTTAGGTATGCATACACTTTTAGACTCTTCCCACCAAGCGGCCATGAGATATCGCTCTCGTTTCGTAGAAGGGACAAATCCTATCTTGGTCATTCACATTCCTCTCCATGCTCTGTGATATACTCAATAACTGTGTTTTATAACCAGCCTATTACAGTGACATTTGACAGCATCAAAGTATACAGCATTACATGTAGGAATCCATGGTGACCTTAAGTCAAAGAACCACTGCACCATCGTCACTATGAGATCGGCTAATGACAATCACGTAACAACTCTTGTAGCAGTCTCATGGCGGGTCAGTCCAGTATAAATTATTACTAACGTAAACATGCGATGTGACTCGATGTCTCCACATCCATGACCTGTGAGACTTCGTCATCAATCAACACCCACGCTAGTCTAACCGTATTATCGTCGTCCTAATTAACGATAAATACTTTGACTAGGGACATTTAGGAATAATATTCAGTAATTATAGGATCTCACAATCAAGTCATACTTGATGCCTATTGAGCCTACTATTCCAAAGACATTATTGTGTAAAATCATATTTACCGCAATTTACACAATAACAGAAATGCCTCATATTAAAGTGTAATACATGTCATTTTACAGAACTTATGACAGATTGCCTATATGGCATACATCAATTCCCAACAATAGATGGGCTCATACTCGTATAAGCCTAATAATTTTTTTCCTAACAAGTAGTATCAGAGCTTCGAATTTAGCATGTGTCTTAATAAGCATGAGCAAAGGGTCTGCCCTTCATACAGTCGAGATGGGGAGTTTTTTAGGAAAATCCCTCCCATATGGAGGAAAGAATCTTTGTGGATTCTTATGGATTCCGGTAGCCAGTTATAGCCCAATAATAGAAATTGTGGAGATATTCATTGTGAAGTAACCAATTTTAGCCTATTAGATTGTGAAGATATTCATTGTGTTTATTTAAGTCTAAATCGGATGTAAGAAGTCCCGATTTGGTAGTATATCCCTTAAATTGCTTAGTGACCAAGGAAGATAATTAAACCCCAAGTTAGTCACGAGACGCAAAGCTAAAGATAATAAGTAGTAGATCCACATGTGAGGGATCCACTCTATTGGGTGACGGATAGTAGTTGATCCAACATGGTGTTTCTCTCGAGTTGTGAGTTGATCATAGGGCTCGTCCTTGATGAATAATGTGAAGTGAAGTTGGACCGAAGTTAGTCCCGTGGTTTTCCTACATTGGAGTTTCCACGTTTAAAATCTTGGTATCTCTCGATCTTCTTTATTGCTTGTATTTAGATCATGTTTTGATCACACAAGATGGGAAAGAACAACTCGCTGCATACAAGTTTGGTTATTCTTCCTAACAATTATATATTATTACATACAAAAGATATAAACAAAAGTCCAAAATACATTATATTTAACATAAATAAGATGTAGTAAGAGTTCATTTAATCGAAATCGAAAAGTCAATCAATTTGGAGCAGGAGGCTTACGATTGGCTTACGTGGCATAACCAGGTCTCTATTTTGTGGCTTTTAAAGATTAAAACTGATTGATTGATCAATCCATCCTATTAGCATGAGTTTTTTTTTCGATGTGGTTTATTTTTGCACACCGCGTAACAAAATTGGACTGGACCAAAGATATAAATAAATTTCTTCCAAAAATATTTAATTGCACAACTACTCTTTTTGAGATGTACTGCGTCATTTCCACAGAAATCGATGCTTATCAATTGCTGACGTACGATAAAGAAAGATGCAAGTTGCGAATTTTCTAAAAGGATCAATCTATTATTTTATTATGTAGAGGCAGAGTGAAAGATATCTAAATTACGAGGGGCATATATATTATTTCATAGATAGATTGTCATACTCTAGGTGGATGACACATCCAAGATAGTCTTTATGGTTGAAGAAAACAAAATGTTAAATATATAATCATTTTGTGTTGACGAGTCAAAGTTAATTCACTGATAATTTGCTGTGTCTTTATTTTCTTGTACAGGTTTGCAATGGAATGATCTTCAATCACGATGAACCTTAGATGGTTTGACTGCTCGGTAAATATCTTATGAAGTATCATTTTCCAAATTCTGTCTTTCAGCTGATAGGCTTATAGTTGTAAACTGCACGTTATTCAACTAAGTTTTGCTCTTGCTCAGCTGGCTTTTGGTCATATCTGATTGATCATATGTCGAGGGGTCCTGAAAATATTTAGACGGTTACATAGCAGAACACATCTTCTGGAAGACTTAGAGAAGCTCAGTAATATGACAGTTGGTTCACCTACAGGGAAAGTCATCGCTTGTTTCCTTCTATATAAAGATTAACCAAGTTCAAGTTTGTCAAATGGATGCTCCTCCGGACAACATATATCGGCAAAAGTGATTCTGCCAGATATGCTGCCGATTAGATGGGATCAGCTCTTAAAATTAAGATAATTTGCGTACCCCAAAAATTTTCTGTCCTAGAGAATGCATTTTAACATCCTGCTTAGCTCAGGAAAGAACAACTAAAATACAGCTGCTCTTTGCATATGCTAACATAATAGTGGACATGAACATTGCATGGCACATTGAGAATCACGACAGAAACAACTCTCCATCCAAGTCACCTTCTTATTCTAAACTCCAACTTCCCTTGTCCTTTGCAATTTCATGGATGCAAACTTTATTAGCAAATTCACAATCAAAAGCAATTGATCCCCACTATTACCCTCAAGTACAGAGCAAAAAGATTTAGGGGGTAGAAAGTACTTTGATCAAGTGTGAGCAGCTTATTGCAAACTGCTGTCTATGCAATAAGGGCTAGACCAAACATGTTTCTGCCAGCTCACCTGCATAGAACAGTGCTGGTCTTTTTCATGGAAATGCATTGCCTTTCTCTTTCTGTTGATCCAGTTCAGCTTCCATTTCCAAGTTTTCTGATGGAGCGCATAATTTGGCTGCTCTGCTAAATTTTACAGGATTGCGGTGGTCCATTACATTGTGGCATGCAATGCAGTGCACTTGTAGCAAATGATGTTGGAGGTAATAACTCGTAGAGTTATTTGCGCTGCTTGTTAAATAATAACAAAACCATCATTATGGAAGCCACTACTGCAGAAAGTATTCCTTGTCTCTGTTTTATTTCCTTGGTGCTGTCGATCCTCTGTATATAATGCCTTGAACCAATTTGGGTAGATTCAGCTAATTTGGGACATCAATGCATGCCATATTTAAGTAATTGATAAGTGTTACTATAATTCATTAAATCCTATGTGCAGGATATCCTGTATGCACCACCATTGGCCATGCGTCTGGCGTCAACATTAGTATTGCCGGTGAGATAAAATCTTGATTATTTGAAATGATTTGAGATATAAATATGTTTTATATGCACGTCAGCTTTTGAATTTTTGCTATTTTAAAATCTCAGTTTATTTTCAATTGGTATTATTAGCAATAAGTGTTTCTAAATACAAAGTGCAATTTGTTTTAATCTCCCGTTTTAGTGCTCGCTTTTGGCGTATACTCTGGTCTGATTTGCCTTTCATCATTAATGCTGCAGATAAAAAGAATCCTCATAGTGGTGTAATTGTTAAGATGTCTAGTGTTAACCAAGAGGTTGATGACAAGAAGGTCAACAGCTCACTTACTGTAACAGTCTTATGTGACTATAGTGGAGCACAAGTAAGAACCTGATTGGGATAAATCACTTGAGCATTTTTGCCCCTTGAAGTTGTATTTAGAGCAAAGAAAAAATATTAAAGAAACAATATGTTAGTTATTGCGTGTTACTAACTAAATAGTTTTGTTCACCTTCTGCTCTGCAGGGACCACATATTTTGGAGAGATCAGGAGCTTGTGACTATGTGAGTGAATCGAGAGGTTTTGACAAGTTCATTTGTTCACTTGGCATAGAATAGTACCACAGTTATTAGCAACTCAGGAAAGCCTTTGAAGTGGTTGAAAAACATTACATTAGTGCAATTCCTCTTTTCCCCAGTAAATCTTGCCTTAATATGCACTGTGAGATGATGCATTCATTACTGCATGTTCCTGGTATTTCTGGAGATGGCAACTAATCGAGCTCAGATAGTATTTCAAGGAGTAATATTTTTATGAAAGTTGGGAAATTATTACCTATTAGAGTGGGGTTTACTTAGATCTCCTATATAGCCAGGCAAACTTTCTGTCCTCTGGTTATGGGATACTTAATTACTTTAATTACAGAACTCCCTAGATTTATGGTGGCAAAGATGTTATATGTTCTCGCCCATGCTCTTTGGTCAGGATAGATTTGTTTCAGACTTCTGTATAAATGGAAAATCTTGTTCAGTTAGTTTTTGTAGGGAAACTGATCAAATGTTCAACTGTCAATAGGCTACAGTGCTGAGGCATCCCTCTGGATGTGCCAAAGTTGTATACATTCATGGCAGAGGATGGGGTTGGTTTGGTATTTTCGTGATACTGTAAGGCTTCGGTTTGTATTTTTTTTAAATCTCACATGGACATGGTAAGTTTCTGGAAATTGTTTTGCTAATATGTTTATCTTCTTTTTGCGTTTCAGAATGTTCTCTCTCTTAGGAGGGTATCTCTTAGCTGGTACAGTGTATCGATATTTTGTGCTTGGAGTTCACGGAATAGATGTATGTCTTCCATCTTGTTACCAATTAATACTCTTAACTGAGGGAAGTCCATTTGATCGGGTCAATTTTTGCTTCTTCAATGTTTGTAGTAGCATGAATTTGTCACCTCATGGTGGATAGTAAGACCAAGAGTTTTCAAAGCAATTGTTTCAAGTCCAGAGGTTAATTGTATGCTGCAAAATTTACGTAAGGAAGAGTTTGGTCTTTTGGGGGTCAGATAAATCACATCAATAACAAAAATGTTATCCACTAGCCTTGTATACTTCGGTGATACTGCCAGAGGACTCTAGTGACCTTTGAAGCTGAAAACGCTCAAGATATGTGGCATCTCGCCTCGATCATTGGACCAATAATTGATTTTTTTGGCCGGCTATTGAAGAGGATGGGTCATAATATCCAATGATATATGTTTCCCTCCTGTCAATAAGAACTTGAAATCAATGCTTTCAAAGATTTATTTTCTGATTCTTTCAATTTGCACGTAATGTTTCTTTTAAGAGAAGTAGCATTCTCTCTCTTTTCATGGTTGTTTCTGCTTGAAAATGTTGTTGCTGGTTGGAACTGACTTTGTTGCCTCCTTGCCTTCACTTTTTCAGGCAATTCCAAATTTGGAGTTCTGGGCTAATTTACCTCACAGGACACAGGTATTGTTACAAAAGCAGACTCTTCAATATCATCCTTTTTCTGTCATATTCAGAAGAGTTTGGACAAACACTATCATCACATAGATGCATTGAATATCTTGCTCTGTCTCATTACTAATTAGAAATTTTATCACCCATAACCGTGTTGCCCTTCTGAATTCGAGTAATGAGTCTTAAAACCAAATGTTTCCTGCTTTAATGATATATCCTCTCTGTTCATAGAGTTTCTTTGCTTCTCAAGGGCAGAAATTCCGGTGACCGTCTGAAGGCTCTCGAAGCTCATATTCTCCCGTCAACTTTTGAGGAACCACGTCTTTCGACAGTACTTGATTGGCTAATAAATTTTGGCTCCCTCGATTCCACATTGCATAGTGAGTTCCAAGTCCTAAGGCATAACTGCGAGATCAGTACAGGTAAGATATCTAGGGAGATTCAATTTCACTGTGATGTCCCTTGTCATCTATACTCCATCGTGGGTAGATATTATCCAGTTGACCAAGTGATGGGACTACAAAAATATTTTTTTTTAAAAAAAGAAAATTCCCAATTTTGATTTTGATGTGATAATAGTCTTTTAGCTTTTTCACTGGTAAATTTAATTATATTTTTGGATATATAATACATGAGTACTTACAGAAAATGGGTAGCCTGTGAAAGATAATGCTCAGGTCTTTTCTAGCAGCAGATCGCATCTGACACCATATTGGCTACATGTTAAGATCCAAGCGCATTGCAACAAAACTATCGGAGGGGCATGAAGTTGTTTTCTTAAAGGATGAGTGTCATCACTATCCTTAGCAAGCGATTCAACTACAAAGATGAATGGATGACAAGCAGAAAAAAATTAACTAACATCGACTCCCAAGAGCTAGCCAGAATCAGCTAAGGCTGAGTCTACCATTCTCTCCTTCATTAAGAGAGAGAAACAAAAGAGTGGAAGAAGCAAATTTCACTGAGAAGACTAAAGAACAGAAGATGACTAAATTGAGAAAGCAAACATCTTGCCGGAAATCCATGATGATTTTATGATACGCACCTGAGGAACGACATCGGGAGCATCATCAGAGCATTTCCTCTCTTGAAGCGGAACCCTTCTTATCCGCAAGAATTCAACGTATTCTTCCTCCTAAGTAAAAGAAAAAATAGAATATATCAACTTAATTCACCACAATAGACTTTTTAATGTTCAACAAAGTGATCAGAAGTATTAATTAAAGAACCTTAGGCAACAGAAAAACAATCGCATTTCCTTGTCTGCCCATTCTAGCAGTTCGCCAACTCTATGAATGAAAACATTTGGATCTTGAGGGGGATCATATTGCAAAAGTACAAAGGACTTATTGCTTCATCATTTACAACAGCTGAAATGGACAATGCATGATATTTATCACCTTCAAATGAAAAGTAGTTCACACTAAGCAACCAAAAAAAAAAAACAGAGAGAGAAAGAGAACGACTGAAACAACTGAGTATATGGACATACCTGAACAATGCAATCCACACCTGGTATGTCCAGACCACGTGCTGCCACATCAGTACATAGGAGAACACCAGCTGATAGCGATGTAAATGAAGATAACGCTTTCTCTCTTACACTCTACGATACATAAAAGATGGGGGATAATGAGTTTTTTGACACCAACAGTTTCAGAATGTATATTTGGTTCCATATACCTGTTTCATCTTCCCATGGAGAGGAATCCAAGACAAGCCCTTCAGTGAAGAGAGGCAAGGAAGAACTACTCCCCAGTAACACAAGCACAGGTCATAAAGTAACTACAAAAAATGAGGAAATAATTTTCAGATTTATGGAAAGCTCAGTCACTTTCAGAGCTTCTAACATAGCCAAACAAATAAGATGGAGCTATTTCACAAGCAACTCACACTATAATCTTGTTAGACTTATTTTTCATAAGATAATCAATGAGCTGTGATGGATTCTTGTCAGCTTCGCACTCCAAATACTGTGAGGTAAAAACACATCCACAAGTGAAAAGGACTAAACCATCAGGGCATATTTAACCAAGAAGGGTTTGAATAAAAGTTTCTAATCTCCTAAAATAGTAGAAACAGCAGAAAGTTTCTGTTTCCCCCTCTTTCATAGCTTACCTCGATATGAAGACCTGAAGGGGTCTTTGAAGAACCTGAATCCTGTGACGAATTATTGAGGGGTTTAGATTCTGCCCGCACCTCAACCCTCACAGGATTTCTTAAACCTGCTTTAGATAGCTCCTCAACAGCCTCAGTTTGTGTCGCAGAGAAAAGACCAGTTCTGCGAAGCTTGGGTAAGCGAGAGATAATAGAAGTTATCTGTCTCTGGAACCCCATATCCAAGAGCCTATCAGCCTCATCTAAAATTAATATCTGCTCCAACCAGAAAATTTTTTGTTAGCTTTATATGGAATCAGGCTTTGCTCTTACATATCACAATGGCCATTTTTCCCCATAAACCAAAATATCACATATCAAGTCCAATGAGGTAGCACCAAGGAACAGGATTTTGAGGCCGCGGTAGGAGATATTCTTTGCACAACTATACAGTTGTGATAATTTATTTACCAGATTAGGAAAAGACAACATTAAAAGGAAATATGATCAGAGATAATATATGTTAGAACTGAAGTAAGAGGGTACAATTAAACTGAAGTTGGATAAATGTTTGCCAAAATGCGAGAAAAGCTACCAATCATGATCCTTAAACAAATTTATAATCTTGTTGCTGCCCGTGTTTGAAACAGAAAGAGAAGATTCAGGGAATTGGAGCACCACCAAAACAATACCTCAAAGTTTTGAAAATCCAATACATCCATGCGCTCCATTATATCATAGAGCTTCCCAGGCGTACCTATCAATAAATTTGCTCATTCTTCCTCTATTTTCTTCACAGCGGCTTTAACATCGACCCCACCAACAAGAAGTGCTGACGTGATTTTCGACAGAGTCGCAATGAAAGGTTGCACAACATTATATATCTGCGAAGAAAGTTCCCTAGTTGAGGAAATAATAACCCCCATTACCTGCAGGAAATTGTATCTAAAAGTTCAATTCATCGAATAAGCTACGCCACTAGAAAGTAAGCATGTGCAGCAGCTCAAAATGCTGTCGAAACTATTACCAAGCATGACTTGAACTGTTCCGGGACTTCAATACTATGAAATGAAGAACCTTTCTCGATCCTATACTCCAAAAATGAGCACAAATAGGCAAAAGAACAATCTTTTAGACCAATAGAAAGAGGATTGATGCATGAGATAAGACCTCGTGGGGCTTCGGAGGCGAGGAGGAGTGGCGGAGAATCTCCACTAGAGGCACGACGAAGGCCAGGGTTTTGCCGGAGCCAGTGTCGGCGTCTACAGCCACGTCCTTGAAACTGCACAGCAAGGGGATCGTGGCGGCCTGAACCGGAGTGCAGAACTCGAATCCGGCCTCTCGAATGGCCTCCAGAACCGGCTCTGACAGCGGCGGCTGGAGGTCGGAGAAGCGCGTGCCGGTTAAAGCGCCGCTGGGGTAGGATGAGCTCGCGGCCATGGTCACAGTGGCGCTGGTACGGTGGACCTTTTCGCGGGTCCGGAAGGTTTTAGGGTTTGTATTTGCCCTCTCGTATCTATCTATGTTTTGGTTCGTTGGTTTGATGATTCAGTCCCTCCATTTTTCTGTAATATAAATATTTTCCCCAAGAATTTCCGAAATGAGCACTTTTTATCATTAAGATAAGCAAAAGAGCCTATAGGCCGTAAACGGAAATGAAAAATGCGAATTAAGGTGTATGGATAGCTCAATTGATGAAAACCAAATCCGAAATCTCTTCATTTATGGATAAGAGCATGTAAGACCCAGTGCTTCATCTTTCCCATATTTCTTCGTTGATAATGAAGATTTTCTATCCAAATCCATATCAACAAGTCTAAACCCAAATAAGCATATATAAAGATATATTAAGGAAATATTCTCGTGATGCGGAAAGAGAAGATGAAATATTTTTATCCATAGATTATGACTATTACTATCTTAATTAGGTAGTATATTTTATTTAGATGGAAATATATTTAGAATTAGATATTATTTTCAATTTTAGTTTGAGTCAAGAGTTTTTTAGTTTCTTATTTTGGAACAATTACTTGTTTTGTTTTAGAAAATTACATAGTAAGAGTTTAGATTCTATTTTTATATTTTAGCATCTTCTTAGTTGTCTTAGGACTATATATGTAGTCCATCTCATTGTAACAGAAGGCTAGAACTCTATATTTCATGAAGACATGTTGCTTAATAATACTTTAAGTTTGTCATAACTCTTTGTTTTTAGCATATCGTAAGGATTAAACATGTTTTACTCCTTTTGAGTCTAAATTTAGATTTAGGCTTGAGAAATCATTATCCATGCTGCGTCAATCATACTTTAGTTCACGTTGTAACAATTACGTAAAAAAATTAACTTTTAACTTGAATAATAAACAAAAAAAATGCACTTTCGAAACTCGTTGAGATCTCCCTTTTGTATTGGAGTTGATAACATGCGAATAATCTTTTTTTTATTTTATATAATATAATAAAAGGAAGATTACATCGTACAATATGAATTTTTGACCTTTTTTAACCAAATGGTACCAATCGAATTCTTTTTAATGTTTTTACCATACAACACAAAAAATTTGATTAATTCAGGATAAATTTCGATTTATAGTTTGTAAAATAGTTAGCGACATCCATTCCTTTCAAAATTAGCCACGTGTCACTCCTCCTTTCGCTGCTTTTTACTGTTTTTTTCTTAAATTGGATCAGATTTGATTCCGATAAAGAAATCAGGTAATGGATCGGTTTGTGCAATTCGATGACATGGGATCCACATGGCAAAGTGAATTTTCTCTTGATGCCACATTAGCGAAATGAGGGGTAGCGTGTGGCTAATTTTTGAAAGGAGATGTGTCGCTGGTAATTTCATAAACTATGGCCCCGTTTGGATTCAAAGTTAATTGATTTTAACTTTAACTTTAACTTTAACTCAACACACTACACAACAAAAATACACATTTTCCAATTCAAAAATTTTAACTTTAACTTTAACTCGACACACTACACAACAAAAACACACGTTTCCCAAGTCAAATTTATAATCACATTTCATTTGTCATTTTCTACAATCAAAATTAAAATCAAAATCAAAGTAACTTTAACTCTGAATCCAAACGGCCCCTAAGAAATGTCATCGAAATTTACCATTTTCTTATGGTACAACATATCGTCAACATTTCATAGTGTATTTGGTTTTAGAGTTGAATTTTGATTTTAATTGGTTTGTAATGATTGTGATATTGAATTATGAGAAAAAGTATGAAAAAGTAATAAATAGTTGAAAAAAAAATAATGATTGTATTGTTGAATTGTAGAAAAAAGTAATGAATAGTTGAGATAATTTATTATTAAAAATTGAATTGAATGGTTAAAAAATGAAGAAATATGAAAAAATAATTAATTGTGTTGTTGACTTTTGTTATGTACTGAGTAGAGTTAAAATTATAGTTAAAATCTTAAAATTGAATTTAGAAATCAAACATGCCATAAATTTTTAGGCTTCACATCGTGTTGGGCCTTGGGCCTGCTAAAATATTTTGTTGGCATTGAGCTTTTTGGTCTACGTGTATATATATATATATATATATATATATATATGCATATGTATTATGGACAGTAACCATTCGTCTTATATTTATGAACGAATAAAAAATTCTGAATCAATATTATATTATATTAGATAAACTGGTTGATACCCATACATTGCTCTATAACTCTTTGTTAATTTTTATATTACAAATAGATAATTAACACATATGGTAAAATAAGAATGAATATAAATAGAATAGTGACGTCAAGACTATATATTATCTCGAATATACATGTTAAGCATATTGTGAATAAAAGTAAGAAAATTATAAATCAAGTCATGACAAATAAATAAGCACAATAGTCTTACGAAAATGAAATAACCTAAGTAGTAAAAAAAATCTGTAATATATAGGAAGGTACATGCAAAGAGCGAATGATATCACGTAAAAGTTATAATGTAGGAAAAACTATAGTTATCGTAGAAAGATGACCTATAAAATGAATTTCATGTTTCTTATTTATAGTATATTTAGCACATCAAATTTAGACATATCACATATTTCGAGATTTTTTTCAATAAGAAAGAGCACTTTTGATTTTTCAAAATAATCCTTTATTATTGTTAGGAAAATCCCTCTTCTATTGAGGAGAGAATCCTCATGGATTCCGATTGCATGTTTTAGCCCATAATAGAGATTGTGTTTGTTTAGGTCTAAATCAGATGTAAGAAATCCTGATTCGGTAGCATATCCCTTAGATTGCTTAAAGAGAATCAAGCCCTATGTCGTTCGCTACTATAAATAGATGTGAAATTAAGGCAAATAAGTAGTAGATGCACAATACGAAGGGATTCACCTTATTGGGTGATGGATAGTAATTGATTCAAGATAGTGTGTTCTCTCTTGAGATGTGAGTTATTCCAGGGGCTTGTCCTTACTGAATAATGTAAAGTGTAAGCACTATCGATATACAATAAAAATTGGATCAAAGTTAGTTTCGTGGTTTTTTTCACTTTGGGGTTTTCACATTAAAAATCTCAGTGTCTCTTAATGTTCCTTGTTGCTTGTATTTAGATCTTGTTTTGATCACACGAGACGAGAAAGTACAACTTGCGATGTACAAGCTTGGTGATCCTTTTCTAACAAGTGACATCAGAGTTAGGTGGTTATGCGTCCGTGTGGGGACTCGCATCACGTCAGACCTAAGTGCGAAACTCGTGGTCAGTGAAGTCAAGTCCGGATATGAAAGCCCAACTTGCAGGCCGTTGTCTCACCTCGCCCAAAAGTGAAAGAGGAAGCCCACCTTGTGGTAGTTAAACTTGAGTGTGGAGAGAGGAGAGCCTGACTCCAGATTAATTGTTGAGGGGATGGAAGACTGTTACCTGTCATCGTATCGCGAAGATTACGACAATATCCTCCTCATAGTCGAGAAACGAAAAAATTGTTGGGCCAATTTCTCTCCTATGTAGAGAAGGGTTGAAGGCTCGTGTGGATTAAAAAAAAAACCCACGTAGATGGTAGCGGGTTTAGAGCCCATGATTGCCACGTGAGGGCGGGTGTTGGATATTTAATCCCACATCGAAAATATGAGAGTAAATTCACAAGTTCATATAAAACTTAGATCCAACAATCTATCAACTTAAGTTTTTTTTGTGACAGATGGCTTCAAATCTATGTAATCTCAATAGATTTTTTTCATAACAAGTGGTATTAGAGTTTCGAGTTTAGCTTGAGACTCAATAAGTATGAGCAAATGGTCTACCATTCATATAGTCGATAGGGAGAGTTTTTTAGGAAAATCCCTTTTATATGGAGGAAAGAATCTCTAGATTATGGTAGCCAGTTTTAGCCTATAATAGAAGTTGTGGAGATATTCCGTGTTTATTTAAGTCTAAATTGGATGTAAGAAATTCCGATTTGGTAGTATAACCGTTAGATTGCTTAGCGACCAAGGAAGAGAATTAAAGCCTAGGTCGGTCACGTTTATAAATGGACGTGAAGCTAAGGATAATATGTAGTAGATCAACATGTGAGGGATCCGCCCTATCGGGTGATGGATAGTAGTTGATCCAACATGGTGTTTCTCTCGAGTTGCGAGTTGATCCTAGGGCTCGTCCTCGATGAATAATGTAAAGTGAAGTTGGATCGGAGTTATTCCCATGATTTTTCTTACGTTGAGGTTTCCATGTTAAAAATCAATTTAATGAAAATAAGATGTAGCAAGAGTTCATCTAATCGAAATTGAAAAATCAATCAGTTTGGAGCCAACGGCTATTAATTGGCTTTCGTGGCCGCAACCACGTCTCTGTCCTGTGGCTTTTAAATATTAAAACTGATTGATTGGTCGATCCATCCTAGTACCATGAGTGATGGTTTATTTTTGGACACGGCGCAACAAAATTGGACTGGACCAAAGAGACAATCAATTTCTTCCAAGAATATTTAATTGCACAACTACTCTTTGAGATGTACTGCGTCATTTCCGCAGAAATCAATGCTCATCAAGTGCTCACGTGCTCGTTTGATAAAGAAAGATGCACGTTGCGAATTTTCTAAAAGGATCAATCTATTATGTAGAGGCAGAGTGAAAGATATCTAAATTACGAGGGGCATATCAGAATATACCGCAATTGTTGGGGTCCAATTTGAAATGAATCCCTTATAAGGTCACCTAGCCCTGGCAGTCTAGAAGAGTAGGTACGCATCGCCAAAGCTACCTAAAATACGGGGATCGTATTGAGATAAAAAATAATTCAGAGAGTACATTGAAATTATTCCTTTCTAGCCGGTCACTTCGGGGCTTTTCAGGAAATAACAAAAGAATAAAATCAGTTAATATATATATATATATATATATATATATATATATATTCCTGCAGGCATGACGAGTGGATGTCTGTTTGTTTTTTACTTTGCGAAGCTCGTGCTGTCTCTTCCTGTCCTTCCCTTCCTTCCTCCTCTCCCACGTTCTCCAACTTCTCCCCGTCGCGTACGTTGAATCGTAGAGGTCGTCGAGCTCGATCTTCAGCTGCAAATTCACGAGGAACTTGCACGGATGATGACAGATTGATCACCGCTGGAAGAGGTTTCCTCCGAAGTGATGAAGATCCGCCGCTGCAGCTTCAACCAATGTCCGCTTATCTTCCTCCTCTCCGCAATCATGCTCCGAGTTGCGCCGCTCGACTCGGTGTCCGCAGCTTGCGAGCTCAGCGTCGTCGACCGCAAGAAGCTTTACAACTACAGCTTGGTGTCCCCGATTCAGAAGTTCCCTCACGGCGCTCTCAGCGAGGACGGGTACTCTTTCTGTCTCTCCTTCCTGTGTACAGCTCATGCATATTTGCGGACTGTATATGAAGGCGACTGTGCGTAGTGTCTGGTAATGTTTGGAGGATTGGCTAATGATTGCAGTTTAATTTTTTGATGAACGGTCACGTATTCAGTTGAAGCTCACTTGATGCTCCTTATTACGCTCTTGAGATGCGGTTGCGGAGTTATAAATTGGTATATACTAGTGCGGAATGTGCTCTTGCGAGGTCACTCTGTGGTGCATTCCCCTAAGTCGTAGTTGATATTGATGATTGAAGTTGTTTGAAGTTCTTTATCTGAAAGAGATGCAAGGACTATTGTTCTGGTACCGTCACGCAAGATTTATGGAAATTTGTTTATCTGTATTAGATTGGGTTTATTAACTAGTAATGCGTGATATATGCAAATTTGTTCATACCTCTTGGCACATGCGATGTCATTATACATGTTGAGTTTAGATGAAAGTTTTGGTGCTGAAGGAAGTGTTTTCGGTGCTATGTGGGTATAATTGAAAAAATAATTTATACAGTAATCCTCCAAGTAGTTGTATCATGTACTTTCGGCATATCAGATCACTGTGTATGTGTCCCATAACCATAACAATAGTTCATCAATGTCTCACATGAAGTATCAGATTAACTCTCAGTTGCATTGATTAGATGAAAATGGCGAGTTAATGGGCATGTTAAAAAGTGTATAATAATCCTTTTTTTCTCATTGTCTAATGCTTTGGATGTGTGGACGAAGTGTCATGGTACCGCTCATACGTAATGCAGGTTTTACAAAGTTGCGGCTAATGGGTCCGTGGTCTGGTTTCAGGTTGGCTCCGGCAGGTCACATTTTGTTTCCTTTTTTCCTTAGTAACTTTATTTCATCTAAACATTTTCTTTTGCCAAGTTTGTGGATGTTTATGGGTTGCCCTTCGGGGACCAAGATATCTACTTTTGCTGAAGAATATGCGTATTTAATAGACTCATTTGGATTGAATGTAATAAGACTGATTTCATATATAGATTGTCATACTATAGCTGGATGACACAACCAAGGTAGTCTTTCTGGTTGAAGATAATAAAATGTTAACTATATAATCTTTTTGTGTTGACAAGTCAAAGTTAATTCACTGATAATTTGCTCTGTCTTTATTTTCTTGTACAGATTTGCAATGGAATGATCTTCAATCACGATGCACCTAGATGTTTTGACTGCTCGGTACATATCTTATGAAGTATCATTTTCCAAATTCCGTCTTTCAGCTGATAGGCTTATAATTGTAAACTGCACGTTATTCAACTAAGTTTTGCTCTTGCTCAGCTGGCTTTTGGTCATATCTGATTGATCATATGTCGAGGGGTCCTGAAAATATTTAGACGGTTACATAGCAGAACACATCTTCTGGAAGACTTAGAGAAGCTCAGTAATATGACAGTTGGTTCACCTACAGGGAAAGTCATTGCTTGTTTCCTTCTATTTAAAGATCAAACAAGTTCAAGTTTGTCAAATGGATGCTCCTCCGGACAACATATATCGGCAAAAGTGATTCTGCCAGATATGCTGCCGATTAGATGGGATCAGCTCTTAAATTTAAGATAATTTGTGTACCCCAAAAATTTTCTGTCCTAGAGAATGCATTTTAACATCCTGCTTAGCTCGGGAAAGAACCAACTAAAATACAGCTGCTCTTTGCATATGCTAACATAATAGTGGACATGAACATTGCATGGTACATTGAGAATCACGACAGAAACAACTCTCCATCCAAGTCATCTTCTTATTCTAAACTCCAACTTCCTTGTCCTCTGCAATTTCATGGATGCAAACTTTATTAGCAAATTCACAATCAAAAGCAATTGATCCCCACTATTACCCTCAAGCACAGAGCAAAAAGATTTAGGGGGGAAAAAAATGTTTCTCAGCTGAGTACTTTGATCAAGTGTGAGCAGCTTATTGCAAACTGCTGTCTATGCAATAAGGGCTAGACCAAACATGTTTCTGCCAGCTCACCTGCATAGAACAGTGCTGGTCTTTTTCATGGAAATGCATTGCCTTTCTCTTTCTGTTGATCCAGTTCAGCTTCCATTTCCAAGTTTTCTGATGGAGCGCATAATTTGGCTGCTCTGCTAAATTTTACAGGATTGCGGTGGTCCATTACATTGTGGCATGCAATGCAGTGCACTTGTAGCAAATGATGTTGGAGGTAATAACTCATAGAGTTATTTGCGCTGCTTGTTAAATAATAACAAAACCATCATTATGGAAGCCACTACTGCAGAAAGTATTCCTTGTCTCTGTTTTATTTCCTTGGTGCTGTCGATCCTCTGTCTATAATGCCTTGAACCAATTTGGGTAGATTCAGCTAATTTGGGACATCAATGCATGCCATATTTAAGTAATTGATAAGTGTTACTATAATTCATTAAATCCTATGTGCAGGATATCCTGTATGCACCGCCATTGGCCATGCGTCTGGCATCAACATTAGTATTGCCGGTGAGATAAAATCTTGATTATTTTAAATGATTTGAGATATAAATATGTTTTATATGCACGTCAGCTTTTGAATTTTTGCTATTTTAAAATCTCAGTTTATTTTCAATTGGTATTATTACCAATAAGTATTTCTCAATACAAAGTGCAATTTGTTTTAATCTCCCGTTTTAGTGCTCGCTTTTGGCGTATACTCTGGTCTGATTTGCCTTTCATCATTAATGCTGCAGATAAAAAGAATCCTCATAGTGGTGTAATTGTTAAGATGTCTAGTGTTAACCAAGAGGTTGATGGCAAGAAGGTCAACTGCTCACTTACTGTAACAGTCTTATGTGACTATAGTGGAGCACAAGTAAGAACCTGATTGGGATAAATCACTTGAGCATTTTTGCTCCTTGAAGTTGTATTTAGAGCAAAGAATAAATATTAAAGAAAGGATATGTTAGTTATTGCGTGTTACTAATTTTGTTCACCTTCTGCTTTGCAGGGACCACATATTTTGGAGAGATCAGGAGCTTGTGACTATGTGAGTGAATCGAGAGGTTTTGACAAGTTCATTTGTTCACTTGGCATAGAATAGTACCACAGTTATTAGCAACTCAGGAAAGCCTTTGAAGTGGTTGAAAAACATTACATTAGTGCAATTCCTCTTTTCCCCAGTAAATCTTGCCTTAATATGCACTGTGAGATGATGCATTCATTACTGCATGTTCCTGGTATTTCTGGAGATGGCAACTAATGGAGCTCAGATAGTATTTCAAGGAGTAATATTTTTATGAAAGTTGGGAAATTATTACCTATTAGAGGGGGGTTTACTTAGATCTCCTATATAGCCAGGCAAACTTTCTGTCCTCTGGTTGGGATACTTAATTACTTTAATTACAGAACTCCCTCGATTTATGGTGGCAAAGATGTTATATGTTCTCGCCCATGCTCTTTGGTCAGGATAGATTTGTTTCAGACTTCTGTATAAATGGAAAATCTTGTTCAGTTAGTTTTTGTAGGGAAACTGATCAAATGTTCAACTGTCAATAGGCTACAGTGCTGAGGCATCCCTCTGGATGTGCCAAAGTTGTATACATTCATGGCAGAGGATGGGTTTGGTTTGGTATTTTCGTGATACTGTAAGGCTTCGGTTTGTATTTTTTTTAATCTCTCATGGACACGGTAAGTTTCTGGAAATTGTTTCGCTCATATGTTTATCTTCTTTTTGCGTTTCAGAATGTTCTCTCTCTTAGGAGGGTATCTCTTAGCTGGTACAGTGTATCGATATTTTGTGCTTGGAGTTCACGGAATAGATGTATGTCTTCCATCTTGTTACCAATTAATACTCTTAACTGAGGGAACTCCATTTGATCGTGTCAATTTTTGCTTCTTCAATGTTTGTAGTAGCATGAATTTGTCACCTCATGGTGGATAGTAAGACCAAGAGTTTTCAAAGCAATTATTTCAAGTCCAGAGGTTAATTGTATGCTGCAAAATTTACGTAAGGAAGAGTTTGGTCTTCTGGGGGTCAGATAAATCACATCAATAACAAAAATGTTATCCACTAGCCATGTAAACTTGGGTGAGACTGCCAGAGGACTCTAGCGATCTTTGAAGCTGAAAACGCTCAAGATATGTGGCATCTCGCCTCGATCATTGGACCAATAATTGATTTTTTTGGTCAGCTATTGAAGACGATGGATCATAATATCTAATGATATATGTTTCCCTCCTGTCAATAAGAACTTGAAATCAATGCTTTCAAAGATTTATTTTCTGATTCTTTCAATTTGCATGTAATGTTTCTTTTAAGAGAAGTAGCATTCTTTCTCTTTTCATGGCTGTTTCTGCTTGGAAATGTTGTTGCTGGTTGGAATTGACTTTGTTGCCTCCTTGCCTTCTCTTTTTCAGGCAATTCCAAATTTGGAGTTCTGGGCTAATTTACCTCACAGGACACAGGTATTGTTACAAAAGCAGACTCTTCAATATCATCCTTTTTCTGTCATATTGAGAAGAGTTTGGACAAACACTATCATCACATAGATGCATTGAATATCTTGCTCTGTCTCATTACTAATTAGAAATTTTATCACCCATAACCGTGTTGCCCTTCTGAATTCGAGTAATGAGTCTTAAAACCAAATGTTTCCTGCTTTAATGATATATCCTCTCTGTTCATAGAGTTTCTTTGCTTCTCAAGTGCGGAAATTCCGGGGACCGTCTGAAGGCTCTCGAAGCTCATATTCTCCCGTCAACTTTTGAGGAACCACGTCTTTCGACAGTACTCGATTGGGTAATAAATTTTGGCTCCCTAGATTCCACATTGCATAGGGAGTTCCAAGTCCTAAGGCATAACTGCGAGATCAGTACAGGTAAGATATCTAGGGAGATTCAATTTCACTGTGATGTCCCTTGTCATATATACTCCATCGTGGGTAGATATTATCCAGTTGACCAAGTGATGGGACTACAAAAATATAAAAAAAATTTCCCAATTTTGATTTTGATGTGATAATAGTCCTTTAGCTTTTTCACTGGTGAATTTAATTATATTTTTGGATATATAATACATGAGTACTTACAGAAAATGGGTAGCCTGTGAAAGATAATGCTCAGGCTTAAGGATTTGTTAAAAGCTCCAGGTTCAGTAACTGTCTATGTGAATCAAAACAATTGGATTGTTACCTCATCATAGGCTTCATAAACGTGCAACATTTGAGATTGATCGGGTCGAAAGGCCAGATCTAGCAAGAACCTGGTTGCATGCTGACGCAAAGATCTCAGAAATTTCCATTTGTCGACAGTCACAAGTCCGGTTCTTAGGGGCTTCAAGATCATGTCAGTCACCCATTGAGTGCCGGTCGGATCACATCCCGACCCTCAGTTTCATAGATGGGGGAAGGATAGGAGGAGGGGAAAAAAAAGGAAGAAATATATGGTGATGGGTGGGACGTGCTGATGTATTTTTTGGTCTGAGGTCAACTGAGGAAATGAGCATTGGATGGATGACGGGAAATGCGGTATTCATTTTTTTGTCTGGGACGAGGAATAGAGTAAAGAGAGAGCAGGTGGGCGGGGGGGGGGGGGGGGGGGGGGGGGGGTGCCAACCGAACCTTTGAAGCTGATATGCCACCAAATACCCACTCCTCGTCCCCATGTCTCCACCTAAAACCCATTTTAGATGTATTTTCCCACACTCCCTCACCTTCCCTGTTTTGCTCCTTTTTTAGTCTCAAAATAATATTGGTAATCGCAGCACGGCATCCCTCGCTGTTGTAATTGTTAAACCCTCCCCACACCCCCCCCCCCCCCCCCCCCCCCCCCCCCCCCCCCGGGTGAACTGGTCAGATCCGATTCGAAAGACGAGCTTGACTGCTGCTGTTGATTAGTAGTCGAGCCGACGTGAGCTGGATCTACAAGGATATACGTGACTACTCTACTTATAAGGCATGCGGTTCCCCCCCCCCCCCCCCCCCCCCATCGGACAGCGTCTAGTCCATATCTTTGGTGGGTCTTATCTTAGAAGTGAAGCACACACTTCGGTGTGTAGCTTCCGTTGCAATATATATGCTCATAATTTCTGCAGCCCTACTTCTTACGCATTTCGCCGTAGAATAATGTTTTCCTAAAAGACACGCCAACCTATGATTTGGTGGGGCAAAGAGTTCGATGGAGCCCTCACAAATAATTTGGATGACAATTTTGATGATCCCCGGACCTGGCAGTTTGGATGAGCTACGGGACTAGGAATCCGTGGCTGAATGGACCATTCAGCTAAACCGGTCCCACCCGGTCCCCAGACCTCCTGGATGGTCCGGGCCGAGGGGCTGTAATGGTCCTCTAATTTGGAAGCTAAGTTCCAATTTTCCCTCGTGCAATTTTATGTCATGGGTCATTCATTCCATACGATGTCCTTCCTACACCCCCATCCACAAAAGAAATCCTCCTATCAGTTTTATTTACGTGCAGGAGAAAAAATTGCTGTCGGCGGCGAAATTAAGAGATGATTTTCTAGAGAAGCAAATTAACTGGAGATTAGCCAAAAGACGTACCTACAAATGATAAAATAAAGATGCTGGCGTTGAATCATTGGGTGTGTGGGCCACAAAATACAGCAAATAACAGTCCTAAATAATCTCCTCTCTTACAGCACAATTCAGTATTTCCCCAAAATTTTCAGAGTTTTCCTAGAGCAACCCCTTCTATCTACTCTTTAAGTAAATTAAGTAAAATATATGTAAATTAATTGATTTCAAATAAATTTAATTGGAATACCACAAATGATTTACATGAAGTATTGTACTTAAATTTTTCTAAAGTTCTGAATATGATCTATTTTATTAATAATTTCTCATGTTATGTCATGATCATCTGGCTTTCAAGCCATTGTATTATACTAGTTCAATAATTTTTTTAGTGGGAATCAATGTGTTAGGTAAAATCCACAGGTTTACTTTGAACTTGGACTTATTTGTAACTCAAAAGTTTAAATCAATGGATTGCTATACCATTATCTCTTATAAACCTATGATTTCCTTTTAACTTTTTTTATGTGAGATTACTTTCAACATTCGCCCTTACCATTCTCCATATGGGAGAGAAACTATCCTAACAATTCTTCTCCTTCTCGACTATATGGAGGACTTCAAGCCGGGAGTCGGGCTTCTACTTCTGGACTAACATATCAATTGTTAGGCCCTTCACTAGACATGAGTTCCACACTCGAGCATTAGTGTGCCGTGAGTTTTCACGCATGGAGTAAGCACTTCTCTAAAATCGTTATCTTAGGCTCTGATACCACTTATTAGGTAAAATCCACAGGCTTATTTTGGATTTGAATTTATCTGCAACTCAAAAACCTAAGCCAATGGATTACTAGATCATTATTTCTTATAAATCTATGGATTTTCTCTCAACTTTTCAATGTGAGGTTACTTTCAACACTCACCTTCGCCATTTCCATATAAAAGAGAAATCACCCTACACAATGTTACCATAGCAAAAAACATCTCTCAATTTCTATTGAGAAGAGCTCCAGTAATCAAATAAAATCAATTCAGACGGTTAAGGTCGGACCAAACCAGCCCCGTTGACATTTCATGGTAAGTCGTTTCTAATAAATCGGCATACCTGCTCCTCTCTTCCCTTCCCTTTCAGACTCAGTTGGCTCTTCCCATTTGTCGCCATATTTATCGAAGAAGAAGCCCAACGCATCAAAAAGCAGAGCAACCCCTCCTTCAATGTTCTTCCGAGCCCTCCATTAATCAATCAATCAATCTCTCTCTCCCCCCCCCCCCCCCTTCAAGCACAATGAAGTCGAAGCCGCCGTTCTCTTCTTCTCCTCCTACTCTTTCTTCTTCCTCCTCCTCCCCTGCCCTCATCAGGAAGGCCCGCCTCTCGCCTTACCTCTTCGTCTTACTGGCCTTTATCCTCTTCGTCTCCGTCCTCTACGGCGAGGACTTCGCCTGCATCCTCAGCCCCCGCCCCGCACCCGACAGGGTCCTGCCCCGACCAGTACTCTCCAGAACCGGTGAGTTGACCCCAGTCCGCTTCGAGTCTGTCCCGGATCGATCTCTGTGGCATTTTATCTTACTCTTTACTGAGTGCTCGGTTGGGTGATTGCGTGTATCCTATCCTGGGTGTTAGATCAGAAGGCGGAAGATGACCGGGACGAGGAGGAGGCGGCGGTGGTGCCGTTTGCGGTGCGGAGGACGGCGGAGGGAGGTGGCGGCTGCGACTTGTTCAGCGGGAGGTGGGTCCGGGACGAGTTGACCCCGCTGCTGTACCAGGAATCGGAGTGTCCGTACATACAGCCGCAGCTGACGTGTCAGGAGCACGGCCGGCCCGACCGGGGCTACCAGTTCTGGCGGTGGCATCCCCACGGCTGCTCCTTGCCCAGGTCCGTCCGTCCGTCCCCCCACTTTTTCCCCCCAACCAAACCGATTATTTACATTTTTAGCAACTGATATTAATTAATGAATTATATCATAATTATTAAATTATTTCTTTTTTTACCTTTTTTTCTTCGCCAAAAGCGATCCTGGATCAGTTGAAGACAGAAATCTTCGATCATCCTAAAACTTTTCGCTTTTCAAACATCGTAATCGCAGTTATTAAAATCGCAATACGACTGCGATGATCCAACCAGAGACTACCAGAACTAGTCTCGACTGATAGACTCGTAATATAAGGAACACATCCATGGCAAAAATTTAATTTTACCAGCAATATATCCGAAAATTTTTGGGATCGCCGACATCTCTCTTGCTGGGTGTCTGGGAATGAATCTGGTTATGCTTTTGGCATTTTTTTAATGGTGGGAACGGTCGGATGTTCTGCCACGTATCGATTTCGTCACGGGTCCTCGCAGGCAGATGTCAAATGTTTGCTTACTTACGGGCTTCATCTTCTCCTAAGTTGGGCCCTTCGCAAAATGGGTCCGACTTGACCCGCAAATGGCCCGGACAGCGTTGCTTGTCGGGTTGAAATATTATTATTATTATTATTATTTTTTCATGTTTACTTAGTGTTAGTCATGGCAAGTGGTCATCGCTAGATTTACATGTTTCGTGTTGTACTTATTCGTTAGTTGGACTGTCCTATTAATTCTGATACATGGCTCGAGATAACTCGCGTCTCCACCTACCACTGTCCGTTATAGCTAATGCGGGTTTTGGGTATCACCGTCTTGTATGTTGAATTGAGACCGATTCGCCACGTTGTGATTTGGCACTTAATACGCTGTCCGAATCTTGAATTCCCATTAAATGGTCACGTACATATGCTATTTGGGCACGAGAAATTGAACAAATATTCACTTGTTATTGGTATGAAAATTGGAGTTACAGGTTCAATGCCACACAGATGCTGGAGTCACTGAGAGGGAAGAGGATGATGTACGTCGGAGACTCGTTGAACCGGGGACAGTATGTCTCGATGGTCTGCCTTCTCCATTCACTGATTCCTGAAGGCTCCAAATCCATGGAGACCTTTGATTCCCTCACGGTTTTCACCGCCAAGGTATGGGAAATGTGATGGACATTGCCAGTCCCAGTCGGATTTTACTTCTTAGCATGGGTTCATCGCATTGGTCTATAACTTATGCACATATGCATTTTGCCTATAATCTATTAAACTCCGACCTTAACATATGCACTTATAGGACTACAATGCTACTATCGAGTTCTACTGGGCACCGTTTCTTCTCGAATCGAACTCGGATAATGCAGTTATCCACAGGGTATCGGACCGCCTCATAAGGAAAGGTTCGATTAATAAGCACGGCAGACACTGGAAGGGAGTCGATATTTTGGTGTTCAACACGTATCTTTGGTGGGTCAGCGGAGATTCTAACAAGATTCTGTAAGTTCCCAGTATAATTGGTTCCTCACTCAATTCTCCCGTGTCTTGTGAGTCATTCCATGGAAAATAAGGAAACTGGGATCTGGTTCCTGAAAACCGTACGGACGCATTGCACTTAAAGGCATTATTCGTGGAAATTTTTCGGTCTTCATTTGTTCTTCCTAAGTGATCGAATGAGTAGTGTAACTTCCGAGTATTTTTATATGTAGGAAAGGGTCATTTGAGGATAAGGAGAAAGATATAGTGGAGCTGCCTACTGATGCTGCATACAGGATGGCGATGAAGAGCCTTGTGAGGTGGGTCGAGAAGAATATGGACCCGAAGAAGACTCGGGTCTTCTTCACTAGCATGTCCCCGACTCATGGAAAGTAAGTAAGCCGTCCTTCCTTTGATCTCTGCTTCTTTCTGTTCCGACATGCTCAGCGACGAATCTAATTTCTGTTATGACCGATAAGATGGGACTTGTTGAATTCAAAATGGTTCAATCAAGAAGAATGATGCTACTGAGCTTGGCTATGCTGTCAGTTTAAAGCATCATTAGTTATCAATAAAATGAATGTTGTCATTAGTTTTTTACACGGATAGCTAACATTTTGAATATCAATTTTGCCTCATTGCAGTAGCGCGGATTGGGGCGACAAATCTGGAGGGAACTGCTACAACCAGACGACCCCAATCGAGGATCCTGACTTCTGGGGCTCGGATTCTCGGAAGAGCATGATGGCGATACTCGGGGAGGTGTTCAGCAAATCGAGGGTACCGATCACGTTGCTCAACATCACGCAGCTGTCGAGCTACCGGAAGGATGCACACACAATGATCTACAAGAAGCAGTGGAGCACGCTGACGCCCAAGCAGCTGGCGAACCCCGTCAGCTACGCCGACTGCGTCCACTGGTGCTTGCCCGGCCTCCAAGACACTTGGAATGAGCTCCTATATGCTAAGCTCTTTTATTACTCATAGCCACACATACCCAACACATTGATGGAGATTGGAAAAGGAAAATTGTAAATGATGAATGAAATTGCTAAATGATCTGGTCTCACGGAAAAAAGGAAATTCCCATCTGTACTTCGCGGTTCCTTGGACCAGATGTGGGCCTGAGTTTGGGCTGCGCTGATGGGCTTTCATTTCCAAGTTGGGCCCGGAGGAGTGGGGTATCTCTAAAACTAAAATGGCCTGGAGAAGGATGAATTTTTCTACTTTTGGGGGGTAAATGAAGCATGAAGATTTGTTTGTACTTTGTACATTGTCATTAGTATTGATACTAGTCATTTTTGCAAGAGATTACAATCTAAGAATTGAGCATTATTTAGTTAAAGAAAAGAAAAGGAATGAGCATTGTAACTCAGGGTAGGGTTTCCTTACGGTTGTTCTCTGGTCGAAAACTGTGACTGAATAAATGGTTACGAAAATTGGCCACAAGCTTTCAATGGTCTGTGTATAGTATACATTGTGTGAAAACATGTTCAGGCAGAAACTTATAGAGCGCTTCACAAGAAGTTAGTGAAACAGGGAGTAAAGGAGCCGCGACGACCGGATGATCCTCGTCGAGGATCCGCAGTACTCGAGATCGGGTTATTGAAAATATGAATTAAGCATATAAGTTTGAGTGGTTTAGAAAAAGGGAAAAAATTATATAATAAGAAAGGAAAAAAGAGAGGAAGAAGAGCTCAGCATGCGCGATTTCATCTGAAGGTCAGTTGAAGGTGATTGGCCTAACAATCGCAATCGCATTTCCTCACAGCTCTTCTACATTTGCACCAGCAGGGATTCGAACCGTCGACCTCAATTGTGAGGGACATGTCTCCTTAACAACCGAGCTGCTGATGCTTTTGTTAAGAGTGTCGCAAAATAATATATTTAAAACTGATTAAATTACCGAGTGCATTACAATAATGCATTCAAGCCTTTTCTTGACGCAACTTGTTCCTTCTTGGTCGAAGATATTTCGCGAATCCCTAACATGCAGTAGGATGTGCGTTTGGAAATCAAAATGGGATCTGCACGCTTTCACATTATCGGGTTTGGTTTTGAAATTTTTTTTAATTCAACTTCACTTTTAACTCCACTTATCTTCAATTCAATAATACAATTATTATTTTTCCCTCTTTATTCAAATTTTTAATGATTCAATTCAATTTTTAATACTAAATTCTCTCAACTATTCAATACTTTTTCCACAATTTAACAATACAATCATTAATTTCTTTCAACTATTCATTATTTTTTCACACTTCTCATAATTCAACAACTCAATTATTACAAACCAATTAAAATCAAAACTCAACTCAATTCTACAACCAAACACAATCGTTGTTAATTTTCGAACTTGATGAGCAAAGTTCACACTAATGAATTATAATAAGATTACTTTTTTTAATAAGTTATACTTATTTAGATTAATTAATTAGTTTACATGTCTTACATGCATACCTCATCATATATACACATATATATATAACGGAGCTGAATTCTTATCACCTGAAGTAGGTTTAATAAAAAAAAAAAGCGTAAAGCGTGGCGGATTTTTATATCTAAATTCTTTTGCAATATTTTTTTTTCATTTACTAAAGTAATTCCTTTTGAGTTTTGCTATTAGATATTTTATATAGAAAGACTAATCATAAAGGAGATGCATGCCGGATTTAATAATTTGATACTATCGTCCAAATTTAGTTATAAAACTCATCATTATTGAATGGAAAAAGAAAATCATTTGCCACTCTGAAAAGTCATGGAAAATCATGACACCTACTTAATACCAAAAATAGACAAAGATGAAAAATAAAATTCGGAGGAGACTATCAAAATGACACAGATTTAGGGACGATATGGATATTTTAATATGTTTATTGAATCACATGAAATTTTGATGAACTCCGTGTGTGTGTGTATATATATATATATATATAAATGCATTGGATACATCTGAAATAAAAGAAAAGAAAGATAATTATATGCTCAAATTTATATTCGTGACATACAAATGCGAAGGAATTGATAAATGCCGAGGCTTATGAGGTACCTGCAATCCTCTTTTAATTTGATAAAAAAAAAAAGTTCATGGGCTTTGATTTCCACGGAAACCACAATGTCAAAAACACTAAAAATAAAAAAAATCCACTCCATTTGAAATAGAAGTACATTCAAATCCGCACCTTACCCACTTGCATCTGATAGCCTGCAACTCCATCCTCTTCCCATGCACACCGTCATAATGTGAAGCATATATACATACATACATATATATATATGTGAATATATGTATATATTTATTTATAATATTGATAATTCAAATAAGAGATAACTTCAATATACACCATGCAGTTTGAAGTCGTTCTCAAATTGCACCTCATAATTTAATTTATCTCAATACACTCGTTAGAGATAGTCAAACAATCTAAATACATCCAAACCGCTAGTACAGTTAATTTTTGGATGGGAAGAAGTTCATGGTGATTCACATGACTCTTAATCGAGAGAATATTGAAATTGCCTATCTTGGTTCACAGTTTTTTATTATTTGCTTTTACATCAATTTTCTTCTTCAGTTCTTTCTCGCGATGGCAACTCTTCCACTTGCAATGAAACGGAGACCAAAGAGTTTGAAAAGTAAGACGAGAGACCGCTGTTGGTATAACGGCTTGGATGCTTCAACAGCATGGAAGAGAATCTCAAGAGATCGAAGCTCTTTCCATCTTCCTCAAAATAATATAGCTGGGAATGAGATGTGAGGGAATGATGAATAAAAAAAGATACTATAATGTAGACGAAAGCCCCTGATAAAGTGTCATGAGAATCGCACATGAACTTCTTCTCATTCGAATATGAACAGTGTTAACTATTTGAAGTATATATATCGAGACGGTTTGACCACATCTAAGTAGCATTTTAAATTATGGGGTGCATTTTGTAATTGCGCTCAAACTACATAGGATATTGAAATGAACCCTTCAAATAATATATCATGTATCGGATGATATGAAATTTCAAGGTTCAAAACGTATATATGATTCCAAACTATGCTTTCAAGAAAAGCTTATCAAAGTGCCGCTGTTTTATAATGTCATTGGCACTTGGCATATTTCAAATAATCTGACAGGCTCGGCACACATATATAAGCCAAGGACGAGAAGAAATTATTACCTGGTGAAAAGGTTTTCTGAAGTCGGCTTTCGGTCATTGAAATTGGGCGTTCTGTAAAATTATGGTTACCGATGCAGACATAATCGATGAGTATTCGTACGTGCTTGTATGATTTATTCATTCGTGGAAATATTATAAATATTAGATAGAGCAACTTGCGATTTTACGTTTATACGCGTACAACAAGTTGGGGGTTATTTTAAGTTGATCAAGTTGCATTACAGTTGTTGATATTCCTTCGTTCACTTGTAATTAAAATAAAGCACTTTAATGCAACTATGTATATATTATATCACCAACATGGCGTGCGCGATATCTCCCACCGAAAATTCCTCGGGTTTTACTTCCTATCTCTTCTCTTCTCTGATTTTTATACTTTTCCTTTCTCCGTTCTTACAATTTCAAAATTCCTATGAGTAAAGTTCACGTAAGTTGATCAATTACTAGCCTAGATTATGATCTTAAGCATATGTGCTCATTAGTTAATAATAGATCAGTATGTACACGTTGTTTTCAGTGCACAAGAGTTTCATGACTCTTTCATATTTCTTATAGTATATCCGAAGATATGATCTAGAGAACAAATATTCATCTATAAGACTGGGCAAAGTTCATTAACTATTAATTAGACTGATCGCTTCTGCACATACGACAACAGGAAACTACACAATCTATCCGCAGCTAGAGATCACATAACGAACCTTCAGATCGAATATAATTTGTTCGATGGAGTTGAATGATGATTTTCATGGAATATGTGATAATTCTATGTTTGTTCTACTCCATACAGACGCATCTATTGTTTATTATGACCAGTTGCATTGTTCATCTACATATCTCAATGCGTTTGTTACGTTCATCAACGAGAAGACAAAGTAAATCGAGAATTAAATAGAAGCATCACCATATAGCAGAGTGGTGCACATCTCGACTGGTGACCAAGAGGTCTCAGATTCGATACTTGGTGGGACTACTCGTACCCATTTATTAGATATTTATGATTTTTATTTCAATGAACTAAGCGTATCAACTTCTCTTATAATCGAAAGAAAAAAAAAGAAAGATCACCAGATAATTTAAATCGTATCGTCATTAATTTGCAAGAAAAAATTAAAATTGCCCTGATATTAATATGAACTCCTGCGCAATACACACTCATATTCCGACATACATATATTTATTATTATATGTACAGATTTCGAAGTGGAAGGCTTAAAATAAAGGCTAAACTGGCATTTCACAATTTCTCTATCCAATTATACCAATAAATCTAATTACTATTTAACCCTAAAAAACAATGAAACCCTCCCCAACAAAAACAAACCCGATTTGTGTGTAATTTATAAGACCAGAGTTTAATCCAAACATGATCACAACATCTGGGAAGAATAAATTAAGAAGTATTTTCTGTTAATCATTAACGATGACGGACGGATCGACCACATCATGATAAATCATTATCGCTTCGGTTATTCTTCACCATGTTCTCAGCGATCTGAGCCAGAGACTGCAGGTTGCAACCGACGATCGTGTCCACGAACACTCGCGTTTCCTCCTCGGTATTCCCCGGGGGCACATCGACCACATAAGACTCCACAACCACGGTATCCGTCCCGTCAGGTGATAGGTGGAGGGTCGTGACCGAACGGTAGTTAGCAAGGCGGTGGTCCCCGCCCACCACGCTGAAGCTGATGACATGCCGCTCGTCGTCGAGGATCTCAAGCCGCTCCCGGCTCACGGCGGCAGGGAGGCCCGACACAACGTGTATCTCCCTCACGGTCCCGACCCGACCATTCCCGTCGATGACATGGCAGCTCTTGACGAAGTGCTTGTAGGCCTGGGGGTTGTCGAATTGGCGGACCACCGACCAGACGGACTCCACGGGGGCTGCGATGGCCTGGACCACCGCCGAGCAGCACTGGTTCGGCTTCACCGCATGGGCGTGGTATTGTGCCACCGAGTCAGGCACGGGCGGGCTGGCGGAGGCGGTGGGGGGCGCCCTGTGGCAGCCTGTGGTGGAGGTGGCTGTGGTGATTCTCTGGAGTTGTAGGGATGAAGGCATGATCTCTCTCCCTCCGGTGATCACTTTTGAGAATATCGCTTGAGGACCAATGCTAAGAGCTTTTGAGAGCATGGGAGTATATGTATATGTATATATATGTATATATGAACAAGAGATGAAAGCTTTCATCTCTAACTTTTTTTTTTGGTAGAAATTTTTTGATGCCCACTTGCAAATAATTTTTGGGAGATTTTGAATTCGGGAGTTTATTATTTTGAGGGGAAATTTGGCTTTTGATCGACGGAGAGAGAGAGAGAGAGACTTGGAAAATTGAAGATCTTATCAGAGCCAGCCAGCTTAAGGCCGGACATGCAAGTGGGTTGTCAACTTGCAGCCTCTTTTGGACTTAAGCTTACATGATGATCGTATATAAATATAAATAATATATATATATATATAATATTAATTTTTTAAAAGCTATTCCTACCCAAAAATAAAAAAGAAAATCCCACCGAAAAAGGAAAAAAACTACAAGATTTGCACTTTTACTTTTTCCTTTTAATTTTATGTTTTCTTTCTTGTGTGTTTCCTTTTTTATGTTCTTCCATTTTGTTTGAGGCTTCATAATATCATCTTTAGCATCACATGTGAAATTGGCGTTATTAATTAATAAGCTAGGGCTTAGGGAAAAATAGAAGAGATTAATTACTCGATAACTAGTCGTAATGTATTCCGACATTGTATTCATTGTAAATTTGGTGGTTGTCTATATATATGTGTGTGTTTGCGTCGGAATTCTATTTTCCTCTTGAAAAACATTTCTTTCTCTGGTATATAATACGGATAATGCATTCTAGAAGTAATTAATTGAACTTTGCTAAATCACCTAATAGTGAAACTGTAAAAATACTTAAATCATTTTTATAGTTGTAAAAATACATAAATTATTAACTTATTATTTCATCCTAATATATATATATATATATGTGTGTGTGTGTGTGTATTATAGCTTATTCCGAGGAAGGCCAAAGAAAGGAGAAGAGACGCAAATATGATAGCTTCAAGCAAAAAAAAAAAAAAAGCTCAAATATAATGCACACGTATAATTTAGAAGACCAATATAATTAAATTATCTTTCCTACCACCTACCATACTTACCAGTCCCAGTTATTTTTAGAAGTCCCTGCTATTTTTAGAAGTTGAAAAAAGTATGAGATATGTTTCCATTGATATATATATATATACTTCTCAATCTTGTTCCTATGTGGATGACACAGAACAGACCGACATCATTATTGGTATATCAGACACATAAAGTGCATCTTAATTTTGTTTAACAACAAATCATGCTTTGGTTTATCTTATTTATACTCAAAAAAGCAACTGAGCTAGTACTCATGGAAATGGCTGTTTAGGTATAACTTTCACATGTATACCCACATTCAGAATAAGTAACTAGGAAGGCTTCTCACTATTAGTGCATTTTCTTGCTTTTATATATATACACGTATGTATATATGTGTGTATTCATCTGTATGAATTGTACCGGGAAAAATAAATAGACGCGAACTCCATTTCATCACTCACATTGAACAATTCATCTCAATCCATCTTTTTATAGTTGAATGATGTAGGCTAAGTAGTTGATGTTACGAATATTCATAAACTAGTTTAATAATTTATTTATTGATGTTTTTGGTGAAAACCTCGTTGCTAGTATTCGTTTTTTTTTCCTTTGGTGGTGGAGAAAACCTAATTTATAAATTACTAGTTACTGTTTCATATATGTATATTATCCTCAACTTTTGTCCTGTCCCTCCATCGCTCTTTTTCCACCAACTCCCATCAACTTGCCCTTATTTTTGCCCACCCTTTCTCTTCTTTATGTAGTAAGTTGGAAGTTGCAACCCACCCCCTTCAATTTCACATGCCCCCAATTGTCCCATCTATATTATAAATTACTGGACATAGACATTACCTTAAAGTTTTCTTCCCTATCACTTTTTCTTTCTTATGGTTAATGCCCTCCAATCGTTTTCCTATGGTTTTGTATTGTTCATTTAATTTGACAAGAAAGAATAAGTACGTAATTGAAAGACAAGTTTCCAACAATAACTAGCTATTGTGGGTCAAGATATATACATATATAGAGACACATCAAACAAAACATTAGCATTGACGACCCCAATATGCCTTTCTATGAAGCCCGTATAGCACGTTATGGTTTTGGAACGTATTTGAAATCATTTTAGTTTAATGGTTTTTTCAGATTCTGGACGTTTAAAAGTAAAATACCGGGAAAATCAAATATTTCTTGCCCCCACGATCGTGCTGGAAAGACTGCGTCAAGCTGATGATTGAATGTTGAAGATGGGCCCTAGTTATGACGACCCACACAGTTTTGAATGTATAGAAAGAAGGCTGCTGGTCATAGCCAGGCCAACCTAAGAAGGGGCCCCTATCCTCCCATGGGTAGGAGAAAATCAAAAGGCGAAAAGTGGTGAAAGGTGAATGGACTTATTAAAGTATAAGAGATATCGATATTAGGGGTATGCCGACTTTGACACCCCGTTTTTTTCACGATACTCGGATTCTATCCTGTAAAAATATGTTTCAAGATTTTGGAACCGGACCCTACCATATAAAGGACATGTTTCAAGATTTTAGAATCGGATCCTACCATGTTGAGTCATGGAACCGGAATCTATTCGGAATCTGTATTCTACCACAAGTTCCGGGTACGCGATTGGAACTTGTAAATTTTTTTGTCTCGCTAAATAAAATCGAAAAATTTCTAATTTATAATCAGTAATCACGCAAAATAGAATGTCGACGTAGATTTATATTTTCTTTTTTAAATTAGTGACTATATTTTTTAAATATAAAAATATATGAATATAATTATATATATATATATAATTGAAAAAATTATTATCCGAGTCCGGGTATCGATTCTTGTTCCAATTCTAGATACCTTATATGCAAGAACCAGAATCGAAAACCGATTTCCATCAGTTCTTTATTTTAATACTCGGACCCTACTCAATTTTCAATACGAGTTATCCGGACCCTTTTCTAACTGGTAGATTCACTAGTTCCGGGTATACTCGGTATCTATGCACACCCTAATAGATATATTGATTTCAAATTCAACAATATATATATATGGGAAAAAGACAAAAACCTCTATTATGCTTTGGGGTTGTGACAAATCACACCATATTCTTTCGTTTGGACAAATCGCACTATGTTTTTTGCTCTGTCAGATATAGGAGGTTACGGCGTCAAATTATTTTTCATTTTCAGTCCTCAATCTTTAGCCTTTTAATCATTTTGATTCTAAATCTATTTTTTATCATTCCTATCCTAAACTTTCTATTTTGTTTCATTTTAGTCTAAACGAAAATCGATAAGGGAGGAGGGGTTGGGGCCGCTAATCGGCAACCCCAACCCCTCCACCGAGGTCGCCGCCGCCCACAGAGGACGCTGCCGACCTCGGTGGAGGAGTCAGGGTCGCTGATTGGCGACCCCGAACCCTGAATCGATTGGGAAGGATCGGGGTCGCCAATCGCCCACCTTGACCCCTCCACCGAGGTCTCCGACTCCCACAGAGGACACCGCCGACCTCGGTGGAGGAGTCGGGGTCGCCGATTGGTGGCCCCGAACCCCGAATCGACCAGGGACAAGTCGGAGGTCCCCGATCGATTCGAGGTTCGGGGTCGCCAATCAGCGACCCCAATCCCTCCAACGAGGTTGCTGGCGCCCACAGAGGACGCTCGCGACCTCAGTGGAGGGGTCGGGGTGGCCGATTGGCGGCCCTGACCCCTCCTCCCCTTTAGATTTTTGTTTAGGATTAAAATTGAACAAAATAAAAAGTTTAGGATATAAATGATAAAAGAAAAAGATTTAAATCAAAATGATTAAAAAGTTAAAGATTGAGGACTGAAAATGAAAAATAATTTGACGCCGTAACCCCCTATATTTAACGGAGTAAAGAATATGGTGCAATTTGTCCCAAACGAAAGAACATTGTGCGATTTGTCCCAACTCCAAAGCAAAATGGTTTTTTTTTAATCTTTTTCCCTATATATATATATATATATATATATATATATATATCTCTGATTCATCTCTCCTGGACTTGTTTGGTCCGTTTCATCCATTGTGTTACAGCCACAATAAGTTATGTGCTACGGAAGTCTGGTCAGCAGGAGATGCATGAATTTGATGATACGACTTCTCTGCTCACATCTGAATTATTTCATATATATATATATACTCACTTACAAAAATTGTGACAATCTACTAGCAACCATTGGTCAACGTACCAAGGGTTCTTTCGGCCCTAGATGAATGTATTAATCGATCATAATGAATTATACACGGTATATGGTGCAATTGGGGAACTGCTTTTTTATGTGGGCAAATTTTATCTGTACATGGGGTTCAACTTTCACTAGCACCTTGTGGCCATGATTCAGTTACTTACATATACATATATATATATATATATATTACTTTTATATATCACTGTATTTATACAACTTATGAAAAGAATTATTTTGTTAGAGATGAGACTCACGAGGTGAAGTACAAGTGCAATGGAAATCAAATTCAGCCTGCTGTTTCTAGATCGAGGACAATTGCCATTCGACTCGGGATGGATGTAGAATTTGAACTAAGAAGGGGGCGGAACCTTTAAGGAGGCAAATAGAAGTGTGAAGTTTCCATGTTATGATCATATTTTGTAACTTATTGAGGATTGAGTAATAACTCATTGAAAGTCAAAATTTTGGGAGAGGCACCTACCCCGGTTTAGCTTAGAGAAGAGAGAGGTGGGCTCTTTCTTCTATATACATGTCTCAACTAGACTTCTCCAATACATACAAATATTCATAGAGAGCTACACCTCATGTAGATAAAAGTGCAATTTGCTATTTGTAATGCAATACCTTTCATTTTTCAAAGAGGAAACCATTGACATATAAAATAATATTAAAACTCTAAGGAAAAAAAAAAAAAAAGGAAAAAAAAAGCGATAAACTAAGATTTTTTTTTAAAAAAATCTCTCTCACTCTCTCTCGTTTTTTATCCAACACTTGATAGATATTCTAATGCACAGTAGGTTATGCTTAAACCATGCAGTGTATTTGAGTCGAAGTACATCTGTTCATGCGTGATCTAACAATACAAAGATCATATATATATATATATATATATAGTCACACATATTAAATTTGTTTTTTTGGATTATTAAATTAAAATTGCCCCCTTAATATCAAGTCTAGACATATAATATTCAGCAGGTTGACCCCTCTTCCAACTTCTATCTTCTAAAGTATGAAAATATCAACCGACAGGGGAATTCTAAAGTGATTGCACTATATAGGGAAAATTATAGTATTAGTTCAGGAGGGTTAGTCACTTTTCTATTTTCCTACTGTTTCTATTTTTGTTTATATTTTTCTCTTTTACTTTTCATAATTTTTTTATTTTCGTCTTTCCGTCACTTTAACTGTTAACTTTGCTGATGTAGAATATGATTAGATGCCCAATTTGACAGAAGGACGCCACATCATCTCAAAGGCAAGGAATGGAAATCAAGAGGTGAATATATATGATATACATATATATAGTAATATTTATAAAAAAGAAGATATTTGTAGAAATTACTGAAATAATTAGCACACCTATGAGAAATCTAATTTGCCAAAGGGGAAGGGGAAATTCTAATCATCACACCTTTGATTAATTGTTTGTGAGATCAATTAGAAACACGCTGAGAGAGAGAGAGAACCCTGAATATCATTCAAGATTGATCAATCATATTCGGAGTTCCAGACCAAACTCAAACGAATCGGAAGGAGGGACTAGGCCTTTGGGACTAGAAGAGAGGCAAGTAGATGTAAGATTTTGAATTGTTAATGGACAATTCTATGGGAAATGGGAGGAGGGAAAAAGCAACTAGAGGTTGGGGAAAAAATGATTTTGAAAATGTAAGATGGGGATTTTCTTGGAACAATTAGCTAGCTAGCATATAAATTTGAGATGTTAGTTCAACATAGAGAATTAGAACCAAATAGACATTCAAATTGGCATTAATTAAATTTTTTGTTGAAAAAATAATTAATTTGAATTTTTAAGAGGATAATGTGGGTTTGAGAATCAAGAGAGAGAGAGCTGCAGGGCCTTGGTGACTGTGGCAGAGGAAGGAGCAAGACCTCGACACCCTTGAGCATTAGAGCATTAACAAGGAGCATTGGATGTTGCTGTTGTGGTTGTCCTCTTTATAACTTGGTATCATAAACTTTAGTTGAGAAGTTCTTATCAGCTCTCTCTCTCTCATGTTCATTGACAGGAAGAAGAAGGATGAAGAAAGAAGAATTTTATTTTTCATATTTCTTTCTTTTATCTTTCGGTAGACATATTTCTTTCTTTTATTAATACCCACTTGCTGGAATTCCCTTTTCTTCAGATGAGGGTGTGGGCTCATGTATAAATACGTGGAATGTGATCATATTCTACATTAGCAAAATTAACGATTAAAATGACGGAAGGACGAAAACAGAAAAGTTGTAAAAGGTAAAAGACAAAAATAAAAATAAAAATAGAAAAAGGATGAAAACAGAAAATGACTAAATTTACTGAACTAAAGCATTTTTTTTCATAATATATATATATATGTAAGTAAATTGCTTAAAATTGCAGTAAAATAATTTAATTTTAAATAAATTACACGTATTTCGAGTAAGTTATACGCATTTTCAAAATTAGTTAGCGGTACATTACTTATATTTGAAGTAAACTACACAAATTTATAAGAGATTTTACTTACATTGTTGGTGGCTTATATGAGTTTCAAAGGAAACCGATAGTTTGTGTGATTGCTCCATGTCATGTCCAAAGTAATAATAATTCTTGTCGTTTCGTCTCTCGGAGTGGGATCAATTAATTGTTACGTTATCATTTAACTCTACTTGGGACTGAGTAAATACAATAGAAAGAATTTGGGGTAGAAATTGATGAAAACCAAAATTGATGTATTCGATTTCATTTTGTACCCTTTCCGCCAGGCTTTGTGGCAACTAACTGGGCCTTTGAACCGTTAATTAATGAAAATTTCATCATTGTTCTTGTTAAGATGTATTATTTATGAGGTCAAGCCGCGTCGAAACTGTAAATTTGACAGAGAGCTTATGCAAAAAGCCCCATCGATCTTCGTCTTATCCATTTATTTGTTTGAATTAGCACACATGTACATTTAAAAAAAAATTAGGACATCAGTCCCGATGTTAGCACTCGGCATAATATTGACGACATAACGGGAGACCTAATTCCTATCTGTTGATATCCTTGCAACCACTCGCGTGATGGGCATTGCATATATGCAGGCACCGATCGTGGAACTCACAAAGGGTCCGAAGTGGTCTACGTCGACGATTTTCAAGGTAGTGCCATTCAAAAGCGATGATCAAGGATGGACGCAATGGATGTCACTTTGTGTACCACAAAGAACGCATTCGTCCCGCAGGGTAAAGGAAGCTATGAGGATAGCATGGGCCGTATGGCCCAAGTGAGACACCGTAGCCCAACCCATCATTTCACTCTCTCCAACCCAAGCTGTGGGCACCCCTCTTCTTAATCAACATTTGCCCACAAAGGATAATTGTTGTTACAGGTCCAACGTAAACCATATTATTGGCCCGTCACTATTACAGAGACGCCCAATGGGCCCATTCATGGCCCCAGGCCTCCAAAGAACATGAAGAGGAATTCCCCGACAAAAATTCCCTTCTAGGCTGACAATCAAGACAGTCCAACAGCCGACGAAGAGATACTTAGGCTCAGCACTCGGCTATTCGGGCCCCGCTCGGGGCCGCATGGGCAGGGGAGGGCACCACGGCACTGCCGGCCACCCCAGTCGAAAGCTACTTTCCAAATCGGTACATTGACACTATCCGATCATCACGAATTGACCAAAATTCGACCAGAAGAAAAGATTTTCGGAACTCGAAATAGCAGCAGTAGGAAGAAGCAAAGCATCTCTATACAGCCTTCGTCAGTAATCTAGTCAGTTTTTACATCAGAAAAAATCAAAAGATCTGATTCTAAACCTCCGATCATTTAATCAACAAAATCTTGTCAACATCAGGCGGGCACGGGAAGAAGGACATATCAATATAAACATGGATCCATTAACTATCAAAGTCCTTAGCGACTAAAAGGATTTAAGGACTCTGGATCAAGAACAGCGTTCCTATCTCTTCTCTTGTTTTTGTTGCCGTTCCAATCTTCAAAAACATCATCTGCTACTCCAGCTTGATATCAGTACTCAGAACTGAGGATCATTCTCCAGTGTCTGCAGCAGCTCGTCCAACTCGAAAAACTCATCGACTATGCAACCGTTCAACCAATCAAAGTCCCAGTTCTGATTGACATCCCATGGATTCTGCTGATTTGGCGGCTCCTGCAGCTCGCTCTTTGCTTCCTCCTTGATATGAAATCCACCTGTGTCGGTTCGTTGCATTGCAGTAGTCTCGGACCCATAAGACGAGGTAGACTCGTTTGGTGTCTCCACTGAAGAGGCTGTTGCTGTAGCCGAGGAGGACTCCTCCAGCGAACTGCCTGTCATCACAGGGGCGCCCGGGAAGTTCAGCCTTGAAGAGGCTGTTGCTGTAGCCGAGGAGGAGGATTCCAGCGAGCTGCCAGTCGTTGCAGTGGCGCTCGGGAAGTTAAGCCTTGCCAAGGGGCCGTACATGGCCCGGGCAGCCTGGTCGTAAGCGACAGCAGCCTCGGTAGCAGTCGGGAACGTTCCCAGCCACAGCCTGCTCCCACGGTTGGGCTCCCTAATCTCAGCCACCCACTTCCCCCACGTCCTCTGCCTCACCCCGCGGTACCGGCAGGTCGAGTTTTCAGGCCCACCCTTGCCCTTCATGCACCCTTTCTTCGATCCCTTGGCAGGGACTTTCCGGACTGGCTTGTATACATCTTTCTGAGAGTCGAGCTGCTCGTTGTATTGCTTCCACTTGGCCAGTGTCTCGGCCACAGACCCATCATGCCTGCTCCGAGTTCTCCTCTTCCTGACAGGACCATATTGCTGAGAAGCCATCTCACTGACGCTACCTCTGAAGAGAACAAGTCAAAGCAGACTGTTAATATAAGATTCGGAATTTATTGCTCCGATTGCAATCCTTGGACCCCAAGTAATTACAAAAGTCAGATGGGAACAAATTTTTACCAAAAAAATCAATTTGTTACACTGTTTGGTATGCTTGCTCTGCAGGTAAACAGAGCAAACATGAACATCCCGAAAAAATCGATGATTTCCCACTTCAGACCTTACGAGCAAAGCAAGGAAAGACAAGAAACCAGAAGGAAAAAAAAAAGAAAGAAAGAAGAATTCGAGGAAAACCCTAAGTTAAATCGAAATCAGAGCGAAACCCCAACAAGAGCCAAGATTGTGATTCCTAAACCATCAACACCAATTGCATCAATCAACAAAGCCAATCAGAACAGAAAGACGAAACATGCAAAACCGAGAGACAAAGACTAACCTTTCGACTATATCCGGCATCATGAGCGATGATAAGATTCAACCTCCGAATCGAAGAGAGACTTTCCGTCGGCTTAACTAATCAAACTTCTTCTGCGATTCGACGACGCGATTCCCGGGTTTAATTCTTGAGCTCTAGGGCAAGAATCGTTGCTCAGTATCTCGGTGGGTGTGTGAGAGTGTGTGCGTGTGTTTGATCTGTGTGCGGAAGACGAAGAAGAGGAAGAGAGCTTCTTGAAATTCTATGGACTCCGGAATCCTTTCAGGAGGAAGAGGCGCCAGCTATTTATAGCCTTCTCTAGATATTTCTGATATATTATCCATCCCTTAATTAAATTATTAAATTATTATTATTCGATTATTAAATTCAATTCCCCCTTTTAATTTATTATTAATTTAATAAATCTGGGCGAGAGAGCGTGAGATAACTGATGACGTGGCAGGCAAGGGCGGAGTCGTGGCGTCTCAATGGCCGTGTATTGTTGACACGTGTCCCATGAAGGTTCCGGAAGCACGGGAGCCGCACATCTTATTCGCGGTGGCTAAGGACTGCGCGCTGACGGTTTTGGCCCCGCGCGATGAGTTTATTCACGGTTATGCCATTCACAGCTGGGTCTCCGCTGTTCTCGGTGCGGATATTTGTTTTTATGTGGAAGGGAAGGAGGGGAGAAGGAGGGCGAAAATATCTGAATGGAGGGTATAACAGTAAATTGGCTCTAGAAACTTTTAGGACTTTCCTAATTGGGCAATTTTCGTTTCACGATAAGATATCTGTAGAGATTCCTTGATTCGTTGAGAAATTTCCTGTCCAGTGTCTCCTAATTTTTGCTTTTCGTACAGCTGTCAAAAGGAAAAACAGCCTGAACTGTGAGTGACGTCATTACATGGTTCCCGTTGAATGTAATTTAGTTTGGACGACATAGTTCATCTGAACGGGATTCGTTTTCACCACCCCATTATAAATCGAATTGCGTTGTTGAATTCATTTTGAATGGATTTTCTAGGGGCATTGCTGTTAATCTCATTCCGACTTCAATCCGCGCCATCAAATACAACCAAAGTGAGTAAGGATATAACGTGATTTACGTACAGTATGAAATGTAGTTTAACGACATAGTTACAGTAGATAAGTCGTTAATTGTGTATCTTTTTAGTATAGTGGTACGATAATCGAGCACAAACTTTTGGAACTTTTAATTGATTGCATCTACAACTGAAGAAACATATGTATCTAGATCTAAATCTACGTAAAAATTGGTCGGAAACTCGAGATTTTATAATATCGGCCTTTTGTGTGTATATGATATAAGATAAGATAGTAAATTAAGAGCCAATAATTTGTCTTTTTGTTTTTTCTTTTTTTTTCACAAGTGGTACATCTCATCCTCCAATTTGTCTGTATTTTATACAACAAAGTAAAATGCCAATTCCATTAGAGAGAAATTAAAATAATTTAAAATTTGCATATCAACTTGCTCACTAAATACTTGAGTGTAAGGTTTGAACTCGTTTTGTTTCTTTTTTGGTCGTTGCCGACAAAGATCACCATTGACTGCATCGTCTCACATGAGCATGCTCCAAATTATATGTAGTCCAAAACTACAGGTAAATTAAATGTATATTTAATTAAAAAAAGGGTCAAGAATGATGATGACAAAATGTACCGTTTTGAACAGCAGAGCTAGAGACGAGCGGCCACGTGGATATTCCCTCTGCATGTAGTCCACGTGTCAGCATGCCACCCGTGCAAGCTAGTACGTACTTCCTGGCCTTTTACATGTCATCTTACTACTTGTCAATCCCATAACTTATCCACATAATTTCTTTTGCAAATTTCAATTAGAGAAATGCCTGAATTGAGTGACACACACACACACACATTTCAAGAAGAAGTTAGATCACGGCGAGACGAGTCGTTTGTCATTACCTTTATGTGTTAAGTGAAAGTACAGTGATATTTGCAGCTAAAACGTCTTAGCAGACCGGTGGATTTAACCTTATCTTTTAGCTACTGTTGTTTTTACTTTTTAACGTTATATGGAAACGCGTGACTTTTCTTCCCTACCGCGGCTAAATTCTCCTAAAAATAAGAGTCCAGTTAAGTTCTCCCGAGAATTATCTACCGAAAATAAAAATAAAAAAGTTCTCCCGAGAATTATCCTAACTACTCCCAATAATATCTATGGTTAATTTATTCTTACATCAAAATTCATGGCGTTCATTAACCAGGAGTGTTGAAGTAATCAATATATACCTTTTTTCAGAAGGATTAATTTTTTTTCTCTATCGCACAATTACAAGTGATTGCTATTAAGTTCTTTTCTTTTTTTGGCTAAAATGATTTATAACTTCGAAATAACCCGATATCAATAATCTTATGTTATAATAGGAGACACTCATTAATCTTGCTATTCTACATTTCTAAAACATTCATATTAATATAGCCACAAAGGAACGCTCATATTAATATATCTCTATAATTGATAGAAATCGCAAGATAGCTAAAATTATAAATATCACAAATAACTACTACTATTTTACCATATTCCATCTTTCCGTTCTCCCCATATCTGTATTCTCTCAGAACCCATTACAAAAACCCACATCTCCCTGTTTTTGTCCCAGAAAATTATCTATTAATTAAATTTAAAACATTTGTATGTTTTAATGAACTGTATTATTAATTAGAATTTTATTTATTTTTCTTAGGCTCAGTATAAAATTCATTATAATGGTTAATTAATTATTATTTTGTGCGTAGAAAAATTATTTCTTCCAGCAAAAACTCGGTTTTGCGCCGCGTTTTTCAATTTTAGGTCTGTAAAAGAAATACCAAGTTATTACTTAATAACAACATAATAAAAATCGCGTGGAGCACAGAGAGGCATCTAGTGAATATATATATATATGTGACTAGAGAGAAGTTATGTAATGAAGGTGCCAATAATTGTTGGACAGTATATGAAACATTTTACTAATAATGACCTATGCAAATTAACAAACCTTAGTTGCAAGTTGCAACCTACGAACAACACAGCAATAAAGAAAAAATCCAAAATTGTCTCACTTCAGTTTCTATTTCCAGCTCATGTCATATTCCGCAGCGCTGCTATTGGTTCTCTAGTTTGAGCTTAATTAACTATTTAATTCCAAAACCCCACAATTAACTGGAACTAAACGCTCTGCACATTAAAACCTCGATCGATTCTCCCATCAATCAGAGCCTAAGCAAATCCAATTCGATTCGAAGAGACATTCCTTGTCAATCCTTAGGTTTGGCCTCCGATTTTTCTCTCTTCTTTATTTATTTATTTCTCATTTTTCCTTTCTTGAATCAAGATTCGATACGAATTGGAAGATCGACTGATTCATACTACAATGCAATATTATATAGCAATTAGGAGAGCAATCGGACTTTGGATATGAACATGTTTGTTAAATTCCAGGTATCATACGTGAAGAGGTTGCACTTTTGGCGCCAAGATCAGGCAATAATGCCGCCGCTAAACAAAACGATTATAGAAATGCTGCCGGGGTTCACAAAGGGGTTGAAAGAGGGTCCCTCGATCTGTGAAGTAGCAGTCACGAGCTCCCCGCGTGGGATCTTTTACAAAGAGAACCCTTTGCTGGAGAGCTATAACCTGTTTGCCCTACAAATCATCTTGCTCGTCTTAGCTTATCGAGCCGTCTATTTCCTGCTGAGGCCTTTGAAACAGACCAAATTCGTCTGCAGTGTCGTGGTACGTACCAAGAGAAATTCCATATAATTCAGGCTTCATGCCGTTTAATTTTGCTCGATTTTCATGTGTTGGATGTTATCGCCAGTCTGTGCGCGCGTATTGATTCTTTTATTTCACAGGCGGGCATCCTGATAGGCCCCAACATGTTGGGAAAGCTCCATATATTCGGGGAGAGGGGCTTATTCCCAGAAAAAGAACTCCTTATAACGGGCACAATGGGCGCCCTCGGGATTGCGTACTTTATCTTCCTTGTTGCCGTCAAGATGGATCTCTCCATGCTCCGGAGGACCGCCAAGGAAGCCACAGTCATCGGGACCTTGAGCGTACTCGTGCCCTTCGCGTGCACGATCACAGCCACTTTCCTACTGCCAATGATGGGGATGCAGAAGGACTTCTTTCGGTTCCTGTTTTCCGCTGGCATATCCGTGACGCGGTTCGCCAACGTTGCCGACGTGGCAAATGAGTTGAACATGCTGACTTCACAACAAGGCCAACTTTTGCTCTCATCCACCATGCTCAACGAGCTCTTCACATGGACAGCCCTCGTCTCCGGGATTTGCTACCGGAACCCTAACAACCCCCTAATTCCGTTCTTGCTTCTCCTTTCCATGCTGGGTGTTGGGATCGTCACAGTTTCAGTTAAGACTTTGGCATTGAAGATTATTGCCAAGGCCCCTAAGGGAGTACCGGTGAACGAGAGGTTAATAACTTCAATCTTGATTATAGCCCTGTGGATGGCCTTTTTCACGAACCTGATTGGGTCACTCCACGTTGGAATGCTAGTCATGGGCCTCATCATGCCAGATGGGCCGCCTCTGGGCTCGGCGATCGTCGAGCGGGCCGAGTACATGGTGATGGAGTTCTTGATGCCCGTGTTCTATGTTCAAGTCGGATACGGCACCGACCTGTCCTCGTTCGATGTGACGAAATTCTGGGAGGTCACCGTTTTCGTCACTGTGAGCTTCGCTGCAAAGTTCTTAGCAACTCTGTTGGGAGCCCTCGCATGTCGGCAAAATCATCGAGATGCCTTGTTGCTTGCGCTTATGGTGAATGTCAAGGGCCCAATTGACCTTTATCTGTTCATGCGTTGGAAAATCAGTAAGGTATTGCTACTAATTAATCCCTTTTCTTTCTTAATTTTCCTTCTTATATATGATGGTCTGTCATTTTGGATTTTTATTCTAATATTTCAATTATGCGATGTTACTGTAGAATGTGGCACCACATACTCATGTGATATTGGTGTTGTCGAACGTCATGGTAACTGCATTAGTGACGCCATTGATAGAGAGGCTGTACAACGATTGCCAGAAAACAAATGCATCAGATAGACAGGGCATGAAAGCGATTCAGACAAGCTCGATCAGCGCTGAATTCAAGATCATGTGCTGCGTACACAATGTGGATAATGTTCCTGGGATCATCTCCCTCCTCGAGGCCTCAAACGGGTCGACATCCAGCAAGTTATCTGCGGTAGTCATCCACCTCAATGACCTAGTGGGTCGGGCGGCTCCTCTCTTGGTCCGCAATGACAAACTAAAAAGGAATATTGACAAGAACCAGTCCGACAAGGTCGCCCATGAGTTCGAGACCTACACCCGGAAATTGTACAATCCGATTGCCCTAACGAATTTCACATTGGTAGCGCCCTACAAGGCCATGCACGAGAACATCTGCCATCTTGCGAAAACAGAGGGGACTACTCTCATCATCCTACCATACAGGAAAGTCCAAGGTGATGAGGCTGGCGCCTCTCAGGCGGTCGTTGCTCAGGCCACGGCCATACGCAACCTCAACTGTGACATGCTAGCCCACAATCCGTGTGCAGTTGGTATTCTAGCCAACAAGGGCTTGGGCCGCTGCCTAGGCCATGACTCCTTTTCTTGCAATGTTGCCGTGATTTTTACTGGCGGCCATGATGACCGTGAAGCGCTTGCCTATGCAACCCGATTGTTGATGCACTCGTCTGTGCGTGTGACACTGCTTAGGCTCATCACGAGGTGGCAGCAGGTGTATGCCGAAGATATGATGGAGAAAAAGCTCGACAACCGATTGGTAGAGGAGTTCAAGATCAAGAAGACGGAGGACACTCGGGCGAAGTATTATGAGGAGGCCATTGTGGACATCTTGGGCTTATTTAACGCAATCCGTTCCTTGGGAGACCACTACAATCTCGTGATAGCGGGGCGACAAAGCCCTCAAATCATGTCAATGTGCGACGAATGGTCAGATACACAAGATATTTGGGGCGGGAATCCTGAACTTGGTATCATCGGCGATTTCATCGCTTCGGATGATTACAATGAGAGCAAGAGTTCCGCACTGATAATCCAACGCTATCCAAGCGATGATGTTGATGTACAAAGTAAAAAACGCTACGTAAAGTATGAAGATGAGCGACATCTGCTTGGTTATTAAATTTAAAGTAGCAAGTTGAACAACTTTTTAGTTTATCAATCACATTTATCGAAGTCAATTGATTCGTTGATCCGTACATGAAAAATGATAAAGAGCTGTTAGTTATAATGTACCGTTCAAATACTTCAGATCTTACGAGATTAAAACTTTATAAGAAAATAAAAATTACTGAACAATATTAATTTAGAGGATAATTGCCAAGTCGTTAAAATATTTTCCCTTACTCTTTTATTTTTTTTTTTGACGTAGGTTTGCAGGCCATCTACATTTTGTTTGGTTCTAGTGCTCAATGATCATATATATTTTCTCGAAATATTACATTAAATTTTCAAACTTGGGTACGTAACAAACAAAGCATATTAAAAATAAATAAAAATAACATTTTAAGGGAATATTCCTTTCGGAATTCTGAGGGATATTTTCCCCGAAGATTAATTTTAAGAATAGCTTTTTAGAGCAAAAGTCCTTCAAAAACTCGTCAGGAAAGTAATTATTCATAGAGATTTTTATAGGATCGTCCCTCGGAAATAGAGGTTTTTCTCGTAGTGACGAGTTCAGGTAACAACAACTGTCATCGGCCGGAGAGAGGAAAGCGATGGCTCAGCTTAGGGGGCCCTTCGGCCGTGAGATGAGAAGCAAAGCTTAGGGGAGAGGCGAACACAGGCAAAGTGAGACGAATATGCATAATACTTTTTTTTTTTTTTTTTTTAAATTCGGGGGGCTCTTTTTTTTATACTTTAGTTATTACTTTAACATATAATAATAGTAGCTCTCATTCATGTGCTTTGCTCGTGGCAATTGTTTTTGCGTTTAGCACAAACTAGATGTGTGGGAGGCAGTTGAAGGGGAGATTGTAGGAGACAGTTCTGTGCGAGAGAAATGATATGGAATGATTTTTTTTTTCCAGTTTTACAATATAATTCACTTTAATAAATTAGAAAGCGGTTACAAAGTATTAGATTAGATATAATCTATAACTAAATAAAAAAATGCAAAACTCTTGGAGTGTTTTCGTACGTACAACGCTAATCATATCTCGGGCTGTAGATATTCTAATTTTTTTTTTTGAGTAAATACTATAGATATTGTATCTGACATGTTCTCTCACACTGGGAATTCATTTCGTGCCTTCTCGGGTTTCGATTTCATATATGTGTATATATATATATGTACACACACTATTTGACCATTAGTTGCTTCCTCCTTTCTATATACTTTCACCCTCCTCCCTCCTACCTCCTACTAGGGATGAAAGGGTTCGGATTTTCCAAATTCGGGTCAGTGCAACAAGTTTTCGGGTTGGTTCAGTTGGGGATATACCTATCTAAAACGACCAAAACTAGCAAAGAAACCCGACCGCCAGTGTTTCGAGTCATTTGGGTCGGGTCCCCAATTAACCCGAAATGAAAAAGAAAAAATGAAGATTGAGGATCTCAATACAGACAACAAAACTGAGATCAAGCGATCCATCAGTGAACAAACAAGAGCAGCTTCACCCTAGAGAACTCTTTATATTGCTTCCAACAACGTTCTCAATAAAGAAACCAATGTTTTTGTCCCTTGGCATATGAAATCAATGCAAAAAATTTCATTCATCGAATACATCTAAAGGACTCCCAACGTTAGGACTGAATTCACCAAACGAAAAAAATCCAACTTCCCTCAATTTCAATCACGACGATTAGGGTTTGGTCTGTGTCCGAGACTGAAAGCAGAGTAGAGGGAGGCGGAGGAGGGGTTATGTGTGTCGGAATGATAGTAGAGCAGGGGAACGCGGAGCCTCAGAGGCGTGCATTTCCGTCGGAGGCGGAGGAGTTGAACAGAGTAGAGGGAGGCAGCGGCTGAAGAGCATATCAGAGGGAGGTAGAGGAAGAGGCCGAGGAGCACAGTACGAGGTGAAGCAGACCGAGGAGTGAAGGACCAGACACACACGCACGTATGCTATTTTTTTTAAAAAAAATTTGGGTTGGTTCGGTTGCTGACCCGAGAAAAATAAGAGGGATTTGACCCTCCCAAATTTCACAATGGTTTTTTGGTTTCGAGTTGCATCGGGTTGGACCGATTTTAATTTCAGCCCTCCCATCTCCCTCCACTTTCAGTGCACTCTGGTTTTTTCTGCTTTCATCCACTCCAAGCATCACTTCTCCTCGTGGCGCGCCCCCCTCCCCGGGGCAGCATTACTTGCTTAGTTCTTTTTGATGTCCCAAGGGATTTAGTCTAGTGGTTAATGTGCATCCAAGTTTGCACCAAGACCCAGGTTCGAATCTCCTTGGGGCCACCGGAATATCTTTGGCGGAATTATCCGTTCCGTGCGCCGCCGGGGGTTCACGGAGCCCCGAGAATTAGTCGGGCGAAGTCCGAACACCCCGGATTAGCAAAAAAAAAAAAAAAAGTAATGTTGACACCATTCCATTCTTTGTGAACTGCTCTCAACAATCTCGCCATGTCCCATCTTCGCTCGCGGGTATTGCTCATGACATCGACTCTAAATCAGTTGGTCCCACCTTCTTAATTTCGTTGTTAATTGTGACATTGAGCAATCTCGTCATGTCCCATCTTCGCTCGCGGGTATTGCTCATGACATCGGCTCCAAATCAGTTGGTCCCACCTTCTTAATTTCATTGTTAATTGTGACATTATTGGTCTCAGATTAATTGCCTTCTGGCTTAGTATAATATTATACTAAAAGGGTCCGCTTTTGGATTTTGGTTCACCTTCCAATTCTGCACTGTAAGTTAGAATCGGAACTGGAATTGAATTTCACCTATTCCTAATATACTCCTACTTGGACCTTGTCCTCTTTTAATGGGCTACTTGAAACTTACCCTACTCCGGCAAGTTCTGAATCTACCCTTTACCTGTGCATGCCCCTACTTTTTAGGGCTCCGGCTGCCTCAGGCAAAAGGATGGTAGCGGGACCTAACCCCCAAGTCTCTTATGCTATCTTTTCACTTCCTTTTTGTTTGTATGGGTAGAGTCGGCCGAACTGCCGGTACAGATCTCTTGCGATGGTTGCCAGAGCCTCCAAAATGGTCGATGACCTTGGCCAAGTGGTGGTGCCCAGTGATGAGTGCCTGCTGGCCCAGATCAGTCGTGGATTTTAACTGCAATGAGATGAACAGCAACATAAAGCTCAATCAGGAGGAAAAAATATTGCTTTTTTTTTTTTTACATTCAAGATAAAAGAAAAGATTGTTACTTGAACAGGAAGGAAATATCATATCCGACTTTTTTAGAACCTTACTACTAAGAACACTCTTCCCCTGAATCTTCCAAGACCCCCTTGTTACCCTTCCTTGATACACAAAGCAGACACACGAGCCATTCGAAATTAAGCAGAAAGCTAAGCCGGCGTTTGCAATCCGGGCTTGAAAGAACAAGGACTGAGCCGGTGAATTCCTAGAAATTGCTTCAGGGTTTAATTTGCAGGCCAATCTGCACTCCCCCATTTCCTTCATTCGCAGGTACGGTGAACGTACGGCAATTATATACGAATTCAGATCAAGAGGAGCGAGCACGGGTGTGTTTGGATTTTGAATATTTTTTAATTCAATTTAACTCAATTTAATCCCACTTATCTTCAATTTAACAACACAATTATTACTTAATCATTACTTTATCTCAACTATTCATTACTTTTTCATACTTTTTCTCATAATTCAACAACACAATCATTACTTAATTATTACTTTATCCCAACTATTCATTACTTTTTCATAGTTTTTCTTATAATTCAACATCACAATCATTACAAATTAATTAAAACCAAAACTCAACTCAACTCAACTCTAAATCCAAACACATTCTTATGGTGCGTTTGGTTTTAGAATTAAAGTAACTTTAATTTTGATTGTGAAAAATGATAAATGATTGTATAGTGTGTTGAGTTAAAGTTAAAGTTAAATTTTTTGACTTGAAAAATATGTATTTTTGTTACGTAATGTATTGAGTTAAAGTTAAAATTTTTGTGATTTTAATTGAGAAATCAAACGGAGCATACTCTTTATCGCCTGGAAGGACATACTGTAACAAGAAAGCGGGTTGACTATCTAAAGATTATATTCGGAAGAAAAAGTCAATATTTACCTTTCACTTTTAGGAACAGAATTCCATTTTTCTTTTTTGCCGGAATAGAAACAGAATTAGCTATTTTTACTTTGGGAATGAAGATAGTTTTGGCCACGTCAGCAAATTTTGATCGGACAGGAGTTACTGGATTTAGGATGAAAATGATAAATCTATTTGAATTCAAAAGAATGAAATGAAAGAAGTGGGTGTGGTGCACACTTTTGTCTGATAATCAAAAAATTTCTGGTTCGATACTTGGTGGATTACATTGTCACGACCCGAAAATCTTATAAATTTCCTTTAGATTATCACGATATCCATTTTATCAAATTTAAACATGGTAAACAATTTCATAAAATCTCAATTACATCTATCTCAGCCAACCACATCATATTTATTTCGAAAAAAGCATATCACATCTTCAAAGTAACTTCTAGCATGTTTTTCAAAACCAACCATGAACAACTAAACAAAATTTTTTAGGTCGTAACTATTCACGAACATTCTAGACATAGCTTAACACCTACTATATATACAGGTCTAGCTACAAATCTTCCACGCTGATCCCCGAAGTCCAAAAAGTCCTCCGATACAGCTAGTCTAGGTTCTAATTCATTTGTAACCAGAAATATGCAGGGGGTGAGCTGCATCTCAGTGAGTATTAAATCCAAAATAAAATGAAGTATTAAAATGGGGTTTTTACTTAAAATAGCCAATAATTTGTCCGTTTTGTCAAATCTATCATGTGCTTTTTTTTATCAAATCTATCCCATGATTTACTTTTTGCATCAAATCTATTCCGGCGTTATCTTTTCCGTCGACATCTAATGGCCGTGCTGACGTGACACGTGGAGAGATAGTGGGCCACACTTGCCATGTAGGCGCCATGTCAGCACGGCCGTTAGATGTCAACAGAAAAGATAACGTCGTGATATATTTGATGCAAAAAGTAAACCATGAGATAGATTTGACAAAAAAAAGCATATGATAGATTTAACAAAATAGGCAAATCATGGGCCATTTTAGGTAAATACCCCTATTAAAATTGTGTATGCATTCACATAAACAATTACACTAATATCTTTTACTTCAAAATTTCTAATGATATATATATATCTGCTTTTCAATCTTGAACCTTTCTCTTATTAGCCAAATCATTACTACATAACTCAAGCAATCATTCTTAAGCAACAAATAATAGTAGCCATAGGTTGCAAATTCTCGCGATAGAGTTTCGACGGTACCATAATCCCGCACACCTCATCCCCAACTCCTCAAATTCATTACCACAAGCGGGGGCCGCCTATTATCCTCCGGCGGTAGGAGTCTAGTGTCCATTTTATATCCCGCCGGATCAACAGTCTAGCGTCCTTGTTTATATATTGTCGGATCAACGGTCTAGTGTCCATTTTGTATCCCACCGGTTCAGCGGTCTATCATCCCTTTTATATCCCGCTGGATCAGCGGTCTAGCGTCCCTTTTTATATCCCGTCGGATCAGCGGTCTCACAAGCCATCACAACAACAGTAACCACACTATACCATAATGAATTGAAAACTAGTATACGCTCATGTTCCCTTCTCCGTACGTGTGACGGACAAGAACAATTTACCGATTCTGTTTAAAAGGAGCACGCACATCTAATTTGACTCTTTTTTGTTGAAAGAATTTTACCCCTTAGTAGTCGATGAGATTCAACTGGACTAGTGAGGGTTCATTGCGCTTTTGAATATCATAATTCAAAAAGAAAAAAAAACAAAGGAGATAACTTTTTCACATTGGAACTAAAGCATAGGGGCTTTTAGCTTCTTGTAAGTCCTATTATACAAAACATCAGTAGTATAATTACATTCGGAAAACAAGGAAAAATGTGGGAATTCGTTTACGAAATATATATATTCATACTTATATCCTGAACTATTACCGACCCAATATAATTGTCTCACTGCATGTCACATTTTGTTAATAACCTAAGCATTGGACATACTCTGTTATTGTTAAATCTGTTATGAGCATCGTTCCAAACACGAGAACCAGACATAATTCGATGGCGAATACGGCATGATTTTTTTAAGTTGATCCATTCAAAGAGAAACCATGAAAATAACGGGAGAAACAAGGAAAAATACTTCTTCTTTTTTTTTTTTAATATCACGGATACATATATTTTTTTTATGAGTATATCACGGATATTTTCATTCTAAAGGTTGATACTAACTTTATTGGGGTACTGACTTGATTAGGATTAGAATGCGTTTTCAGTGGATTTTGAACCTTGTGTGGTGGATAAAGTTCGTCGAGTGAGAATTTTTTTTTTTTTAGTGTTAACCATGATATCCAAAATCCAATGGGCCTAACTAATTTAGTCTAGTCGGGCCAGTTCACTAAGGAGTAAAAATCTTTCAGCGTGAATTTTCTCAATCTGCAAAACTCGAATCCAATACCTTACTTAAGGGAGAACAAGTACCGAACCGCTTGAATCAATCCACGTTGGTCTAGTGAGAATTTAATTTACTACATTCCCGTGGATATACTTTTCTTTTATAATTGCTTTCCTTAGTTAATTTGTCATCAGTTTGTACTTAATTATTAGGAGAGGGACTTTTAGTGTTTAATTACATGATGATGCATAATCGTTTAGCGTGTTTGTCTGATCTCCAGCTTATAAAAGTAGTTTTACATATATCACTGTCCCATTGATCTAAGCTAACTCATTTCTGTTACGGATACAGCATACGTTGTGCTCGACCGATGCAAATAATACAAACATTAAGGGAATCGTAACTTTGAAAACAGTTCATGACGACAAACATAGATTCGGTATTTCTTCATGCCAAGCCACATTATTAGTTTAAAAAAAGAAAATGTATATTTGAACAAACCTTTAAGTTATAACCTACGAACCACAGAACTCCTTCTCTCACTTAGAGGTTTCCATATCCAACTCATGTCTTCTGGAAAGCCGCCTTTAGTTTCTACTTTCTGCTCAATTTTTCAACGGGCATTAACTGCAATTACCGCCAACAAAGGAAAAAAACAAAACAATTACTCCTTTTTCTGGTTGGGTGAATTAGGGGGTCGAAGCCCAAAAAAAACAATTACTCGTTTAATTAACCATTACATGCACAAAACCGCCAAACACGCTCTTCTAGCTGAATTTCGTTTGATATCTTCCTTACCTCCCCTCTACTTATTGAAAAGCCCCGCAAACCAGAGCTTCTGTATATCTTCTCTCATCACAGGCTAAGCAAATTCGCTTCTATTCGAAGAGTTTCCGTCAATCCTCGGTATGCCCTTCCCTTCAGTCTCCTGCATCTCCTACAATCTCTTTGAATTTTTCTTCTTTTTGTTTTTCATGAATTGACGATGTTGATCGATCCATGATTCGACTCAAAGTGAATATCGAATTGATTTATAAGTACCCCTTTTGTGATTTATTGGCTGGATTCTGGGAATATAGTACAATCTCTACATGTGGTGGATCAAACCTTCACCAAAGTGGCTGTCTAGCCGAATTTATCAATTGATATCCGTTTCTAGATTGGTTGATACTTTCTTGAGTGTCCTGTATGTCCAGTACGAGTTCGGCATTTGCAAATTCAAAGTTGTATCCGGACCGATATGTGTTATATTCTTATGGTAAAATGTACCTTGAAACAAAATGGTCTTCAGACTGTCTTGCATCCCGATGTGAAAAGGGATGTTAATTGCTTCTCCCTCAAGTTTTCTGCGATTAGATATATATCTAAATTCCTGGATTAATGGGACCTGGCTATTGAACAGGTGCTTGATCTACTTCAGAAGTTTTCATGGACGAGTTCTTCAAGGCTTTTAGATCGGCGTTCGACTTAGAGAGGGAGTTGAAAGGTCCTGTGCTCTGTTTAACAGAAGGCGAGAGCTATTCGCGTGGGTTCTTTTTCAAAGAGAATCCTCTGTGGAAGAGCTACAACGTATTTATCCTACAAATCATTCTGCTGGCCTTGGCTTATCAAATTGTCTACTGCCTCCTGAGGCCCCTGAAACAGACCAAATTCGTCTGCAGTGTCCTGGTACATACCGAAAGGAATCCCTGTCTTGTTCGAATATACATCAACATGCCGTAGAGTGTTGATACATTGACGATCTATTTAAGTATTTGTTTGATTTTCACAATTGGATGTTAACCATTGCGGTATGCGTGATTCTTTTGCTTCACAGGCAGGCTTCCTGATAGGCCCCCACATGTTGGGAAAGCTCCATATGTTCGGGGAGAGGGGCTTGTTTCCGAAAAAAGAACTCGCTATAACCGGGACGATGGGCTCCCTTGGCATTGCCTACTTCATCTTCCTCGTTGCAGTCAAGATGGACATCACCATGCTCCGGAGGACCGCAAAGGCAGCCATGATCATCGGAAGCCTCAGCGTACTGGTGCCCTATGTCACCATAGTGGCTGTCACATACCTCCGGCCTATATCGGGGATCCGACCCGGCTTCTTCCGGTTCCTTTTTGCGTCAGGCTTGTCGGTCACACGGTTCGCCAACGTGGCTGACGCATTTGATGAGCTAGACATGCTGACTTCGCAGCAGGGCCAACTCGTGCTCTCGTCCACGATGTTGAATGAGATCTTCACATGGATGTCCCTCGTCACTGGGGTTTGCTATCGGCATCGCCACAACCACCTAATCCCTGTGTGGCTTCTCATCACCGTGGTAGCCGTTGGGGCCACCGCTGTCGCAATGAGGGCTTTGGCGAAGAAGATTATTGCCAGGTTCACCCGTAAGGGAATGCAAGTGAATGAGATATTAGTAACCACAATCTTGGTTGCAGCACTCCTGATGGCCTTTGTGACTGACTTGATTGGGTCACTCCACTTGGGAATCCTAATCATGGGCCTGGTCATGCCCGATGGACCGCCTCTTGGCTCGGCGATAGTTGAGCGGGCTGAGTACATGGTGAAGGAGTTCATGATGCCCGTGTTCTACGTTCTAGTAGGGTACAGCACCGACATCTTCTCGGTCAACTCGAAGGGTTTCTGGGAGATCATTGTTTTCGTCATTCTGGGCTTCATCGCAAAGTTCTTAGCTACTCTGTTCGGCGCCTTGGCATGCCAGCAAAAACTTCGAAATGCTGTGCTGCTTGGCCTTATGGTGAACGTCAAGGGCCCAATCGACCTCTATCTCTTGACGCGTTGGAGATTTCAAAAGGTTTGCTTCTATTTCCTCCGTTGCCTTATCCATCAGTAATTGATGACAATTTTCTCGATTCAATTAATTAATGTTTCGATCACGTAATATTTTTGCAGGATGTGGAGAAGGATACTCATGCGATATTGGTGATGTCGCATGTTATGTTAACCGCATTAATGACACCTTTGATAGAGAAACTTTATAAGAGGAGCCAGAAACTGAATGCGTCTGACAGAAAGAACATGAAGGCAATCCAGACAAGTTCGAGCTATGACGAATTCAAGGTCCTGTGTTGCATACACGGTGAAGACAATATTCCTGGTATGATCTCCCTCCTTGAGGCCTCAAGCGGGTCACGGTTGCTGTCTGCGGTTATTGTCCACCTCAATGACCTTGTGGGTCGAGCAGCGCCTCTCGTGGTCCGCAATGACAGGAAATTTAGAAGAGTTGAAACAAACAAGTCCGACAGGATCGCTCATGAGTTTGAGAGCCACATTAGGAACTCCACAAACCCGACCAAGATAACGAATTTCACCATGGTTGCGCCGTACAAGACTATGCACGAAAACATCTGCCATCTTGCTCAAAAAGAGGACGCTACTCTTATTATCATGCCATATAAGAAAGTCCAAGGCGATGCCGGTGCCTCTGAGGCTGTTGTTTCACAGGCCATGGCCATGCGCAACCTCAACTGTCACATGCTCGGGTGCAATCCATGTGCAATCGGGATTTTTGTCAACAAGGGCTTAGGCTGGTGCCTGGGCCATTATTCCTTTTCCTGCAGCGTCGCCGTGATCTTCTCTGGTGGGCACGACGACCGCGAGGCCCTTGCCTATGCGAACCGAATGTTGATGCACCTGTCAGTGCGTGTGACATTGCTTAAGCTAATTGTTAGGTGCCCGAGTGGCCACGTTGAGGATATGTTAGAGAAAAAGCTCGACGATGCGTTGGTGGAGGAGTTCAGGATCAAGATCAGGGAGGACAGCCAGGCCCAGTACTACGAAAAGGCAGCTGAGAACCTCATTGGCACGTTAAACGCAATCCGCGCTTTGGGGAACCACTACAATCTTGTTATAACAGGGCGTCAAAGCTCATTACTTATGTCGATGTTCGAAGAATCATTGGATACACAGAAGAGCTGGGGGGAGAATCCCGAGCTAGGAATTGTTGGAGACTTTATCGCCTCAGACGATTATAACGGGGGAAAGAGTTCCGCACTAATAATGCAACGCTATCCGAGCAGTGTCGACCTATGGAGAGGCCAAAGTAGAAGTTCTGCACACTATGAAGAGGACTACTTGCTTGGCAGACTACCTTAATTTCTTTTAAATTATAAGGGAGGGCGGTCGGTAGGCAGAGTAGGACACCGAATGATTTATTTGCTTTTTCTTCCCCTGTAATGTAACCACATACTTTGGTTTATTAATTATTACAGATCAGGTTAAACTCACTTTAATTAGTTTTTAATAAGCTTGAAAAGGATGTCTCCGATTATTGATTTACGCTTGAAGAAACTCACTATCACTCACGGATGTGTAACAAAATACTAAAATCGATAGTAAAAGTAACATCTGAACTAATGAATTACACGCCATTGGTATAATTCGATTTCTATTAATTATATTGAAATCTGTTAGTATAGAGGGCCATGTGGCTATACCAATGGCTCAAAATGCGATAGACAAAAAACATATTACAGTGTGATGTTTGCCAACTATTATGGTATTATAGACACTATGCCGCAACCCGCGCGAAGCCGCGGGTCGGAAAAAATTATTCAATTTTTAATTTGAGTTTTCAATAATCTAATTAGAAAATCATGACCAAATATAATAGATTTAGGTAGTCCGCTAATTTTAATAGATGAATTTTATCCATAATAGATTTGGTGTCGTGATTGGAGAGAGAGATTTATCTCTTAGTGGACTGACCCTACTTGAACCTATATTAATTAGATTCATTATATGTTCAAATATTAGGTGGTATTGCTCAGGAAAAAATAGTTTGTATAATAAAAAATAAAATAAAAAAATATGGTGGGATCCCTGTATGTGTAATAAACTTTTTGATTTACTTGCGTTGATTTTAGGTAATTTGGTGCTTGTAATTGGAGAGAGAACTTTCCTTAGTGGATTGACTCCGCTTGAGCCTAAATTAATCGGGATCATAGGACTTTTGGATATCAAATTGTGCCACAAACAAAAGTTTATATACTTACATTAAAAAAATTTTAAATTGAAAAAAAAAATTGGAAGAGAGAGAAAAAAAAAGAAGGAGAGAGGGGGTGGGGTCCCGCGGGTGGGAAAATCCACCCCACTCGCCCCTCCTACATTTGATTTGGTGTTGTGATTGGAGAGAAAGATCTATATTAATTAGATTCGTTCCAGTTCAAATATTACTTGCATTAAATAATTATAAAAAATAAAATTTTAAAATGGTAGGGTCCTTGTATGTTCAATAAACTTTTTAATTTATATGTGTTGATTTAAGGTAATTCGGTGCTTGTAACTGGAGAGAGAGCTTCCTTAGTGGATTTACTCCGTTTGAACCTAAATTAATTGGGATTGTAGGATTTTTGGATATCAAATTGTGTCCCGAACAAAAGTTTATGAACTTACATTAAAAAAAATTAAAATTGAAAATAAAAAAATAAGAAATTGGAAGGGAAAAAAAAAGGGAGAGGGGGGATGTCCCGGGTAGGAAAATCCACTCCACTCGCCCCCTCCTACTTAGGGGTGTGCACGGATATCGGGTATACCCGGAACTGGTCGGAGCTTACCCGGTAGGGTAGGGTCTGGGTAGTTTGTATTGAAAATATGGTAGGGTCCGAGTATCAAAATAAGGAACCGGTGAAATTTGATTCCGGTTCCGATTTCAACCTACAGGGCATCCGAAACCGGAACCGGAACCGGATGGTAATTACTTAAAAAAAAGAAAAGAAAATGTAAAGTTAGTCTCATTCTCTTGTTAGTCTTAACAGAGTCGGGAAGATTGAAGACACAAGACAGGAAGAATCCTAAATCGCCTCTCGTCTCCGACTCCACCTCCTCTCGTCTCCGTCGGTCGCCTCTCGTCTCCTACTTTGAGTACTCTCCACTCCAGCTCCCCTTCGTTATCGTTCTTCTCGCCTCGGTTCACGTCCTGATACGTTGTTCGGCGGGTGCGAAGCTCATCCCGCCCTCATCGCTTTCGCAGCTGCCTGTCTCCCTTTCCCTCTCTTCCGCTCTCCGCCATCCCTCCTCTCATTATTGTTGACATCCGATCTCTGCAACCGCAACCTCTTACCGCATCCGCTCTGCATTGCCCAGCTGAATTGAAAGAGGTGAGAGTTTTCATTTCTAGGGTTTCCTAATTTTGTCGACTTCCTCTGACTTGGTTGATTTCCGATTAATTGTCCCCTCTGACGGTGATGGAACCAAATCTCGTTGGGTTTCTACTTCCCCCTTACCTCCACTCTCGTCTCGGTCCTTGCTTGTGCCTTAATCCCGCTTTGATTTAATTTGATGTATTGAGATCTCAAATTTGTCTCGATCTTGTTGGACTTCGTGATCTTGGTCCTTTGCTAGTAAAATAACGCAGTTAATTGCTCAAATTTGTAATGGGAAGTACGATGACCGGTAGCTTTTTCTGCAATTGATTCCTTGAATGTTCCTGAGCTGGTTTGTGGAAAATAGGTAATGATTATGGTTTTATCTTCTTTAAATATCGAAAAACAATTCCGTAGGGGGTGGTCACACATTGTTGATTCAAATAATTTGCGGTGATTATTGATTATGGGTAGGATATTTTCGATTTTATTTAGCGATATAAAAAAGTTTACAGGTTCCGGGTAGGTTCCGATTCCATGATTCAACAGGGTAGGGTCCGTATATCGTGAAAAAAACAGGATATTCGGAACCGATCACCCCTACTCCTACCTACGAACCCAAAATCATATCATTGTATAATTTTTATGTTATTCGTGAAATACGTACTATATTATATTTTTACTTTTAGAGTATTTGAAGAAAGAGTCGATATGGATATTTGCCAACCACTATAGTATTATAGACATTTTTATGAAGAGTCAGTCTATACTTTCGGCATGTGTAAGGTTTTATAAAAGGAATTATTTATTATTTTTATAGTAGAATTATTTATCTACAAAAGGAGAAAGCTTTGATTAAGGTTATTATTATTTTTGGGTAAGATTTTTCTTTTTGGATAAGAATTAAGGTTATTCATATTCTTTTTACCCAAAAAAAGTTTTTTTTTTATTATAAATGACATCCATAAACTTAGTACAATAAAAATTATTCTAGTACCTAATATAGGGTCAAAGGTAGTCGCATGATGAGAATCCAATGATGGATTTAGGGGGGGCGGAGGGGGTCGGTCGCCCCCTTGAACTCAGGGAAAGTTGCAAAAGTTATGTTAGAATTTGTCGAATTTATTAATTTTTCTATAAAATTATTTTATTTCGCCTCCCCTTAATTGTAGGATACATAGTTCCTTTGAATTTCACCAACAAAATTTCTAAATCCATCCCATTGAGAACCTAACATGCAACCTCTTATTTAACATGTAAGGGCATCCTCTACTATATAATACCGTTTTTTTTTTCTTTTTTGGATAAGTGTTGTTGGCTATCATTACTATCAAAAAAATATTTACAAAATGCAATACTAATCCAGAAGCCCCATTCAGGCATTATTCACTTCCTCTTTAACTCAGTCCTAACATGGGAGCTAAGCTTTAGTTTCCTCTTATGTCAAATTGGTAATGCAAAAACCCTCTCCCTCACTGTGTTAATAATACTCCTACAACTGTCTAAGTGATAGACTTCTTAAAAACTCTCATATTTCTCTCGCTCCAAATCATATATACATAGACAGACCATAGCAAATTTAAAATGACAGCGTCAAGATTTTTACTCTTGAAGGTAAGAAGCCAATCGGCTTCAGAGTTCCTATGGCTGCCTGTGGATACCAAGTCTGCACAAGTGAAAAACAGATGGCTTCTTCTTTCTTCCACTTATCCCATAATATTCGCAATCTGAGCTCTGCACGATCTGCCACCTTAGTCCCTTAGGTCTCGACTGTTCCCAAGCACCTTAGTCCCTTTATTCCAATCCACCCCAGTCCCTTTAGGTCTTAACACCCTCATTCTCCAGGTTATAAAATTTAATACGATGCATTTAAAGATTATACTAAAATGGGCAAAACCATGCAAGAATTATTAAAAGCTTCCTAAAAGAGCATAGATCTGATCACCCTTTTCTTCTTTTAAGATGACTAAGGATATTTTATTTATCATTGGAACGGATGATAGGTTTTTTTGCTCTGGTATCCAGAAGCTCGTTGAGCCCCGATTAATCCAGTTCAAGCGGAGTCGGCCCATTAAGGGGTAAAGTTCTCCGGGCGTAAATTTTTGCTATTCGCAATACTCAAAATTGAGACCTTACTTAAAGATAACAAATGTCGAACCAGTTGAACCAACCCATATTGATGGATGACAGGGTGTTTTAGTATGGTAATATTGCTCTCGACTTGAGATTAAGAGAAAACTGATTTCAATTCCTAATAGTGGGTGGGATGCCCTGTCGTCGTATATAACCCCTCCCCATCTAAGGGGGAACATAGATAACTACATTGGATCCAGTCTAAACCACATACCGTGAGGCTGCTGGCATTGAACTTACTCAATCAATTCTGTTCAAAGTTCTTCATGCTTTTGGAGATCGCTGCAAGCTTGTAGCTGTATGACCACAAGCTCGTTAATGGTGTCGGTTTTCCAAGAACCAATGGAGTGGCAGTATTTTCCTAGGAGAGAACCCTGAACTACGAATCATTGGCAGTCCCATTGTGCGCGTTGGATGATTACACAATACTGATAATGTGAATATAACTGTTGCTTAGGTTATATTTGGATATAACACTGTTAATTCGAGTTGCGGACTAGTTGTAGAAGCAAACCTGTCAGTCGCGGAAAATTAGTCGATATCCACAGCAAATGCCACCATATGCCGAAAAGTAAAGGCCAATTTGGTACGACATAATTGAACAACAATAAAGATGTGACTTGTAATATGCGCATTTCAATTTTGTTGTTGTTAATCGTACCTCTAGGAGTTTTCAATGGTTCAAGAATTCGAGCCAATGGTTACGATCACTTGATGAACACGCCACTAACTGGGGGAAGCATGCATGAGGCCTGAGGGTCCGAACTAAGAAATATTACTCTTTATTCACGTCGCCGCACATATCAGCGTCAGCGAGATTCAAATTGAGCACCTGAAAGAGTATCTTATATCTCTACCGTATACACCACCTACAGTACAAGACATGAAAATGGATTCGCACGGCACTCCACGATTGCCATTTTCTATATGATTTCACGCTGATTAGACTTTTCAATATTAGCCCACGATACAGTTACACGGTATGGCGGAAATACGAGAAGAATTGTGCATACAGGTGATGAAAAACAAGAGCAGGTAAGAACAATATTGGGCGTCAGTCAGGGCAGCAAGAGATGTCCTGCGAAATGGAGCTGGAGGACAGGAGAATCTTGTTTTGTCATGTTAACAGAACAAAGATGACCTCTTTTGCCCATTTTGTACATAACCGCCGAAATCTCATGTCTCCTGTTCTGTTTCTGATCAACAGCGTTGTCTGTACTTAGCCCTTGTCATGGCCTTGCCGTTCCTCAGCTCTTCTTATACCTGCGGATTCTCAAGTTACTGTAACAATCGCAATTGCATTGATCCGCAGAAGTCAGAAGGAAACAGGAGAAGAGCCACAGAAGTCAGAATGAAACAGGGGAAGAGAATTATGGCGTCATCGATTGCTAGAGAGCTCTTGCAGAAGTGGGGGAAAGGCCACGCCATTTGTCCGTTTAGTGCCCTGAAGATGTCGAGAAAGATCTTCTTTGGGGATGACCCCCTGGGCAAGGTCGTGGTGCTGTTCATGGTGCAGATGATAGTGATGAGCTTGGCCTCCAAATTAGTTTACTTCCTTCTCCGGCCTCTCAAGCAGCCCAAGTTTGTATGGAACGTTCTGGTACCTTATATGCGATCCGAAAGTTTTCTTGTTTGGAATTGACCCGAATTGGCAGAAATCTTGAGCCATCTTGAACTTATTTTGTGTTCTGTTTCCAGGCGGGGATTCTGATAAGTCCTTACATCACAGGCCGCAAGTATCTCCTCCAGAAAAAAGCCCTTCCCGGGACATGAGATCATAGTGCCCAAGGTGTGGGCTTATTTCGGGATGACCTTCTTCCTCTTCCTCGTCTCGTTCAAAATGGACTTGACTGTCATCCGGAAGAACATGAAGAAGGTGACCATCATTGGGCATATCGGGGTCCCTCATAATTGTGCTCGGCATTATGCTGGCCCTGCCGCTCTCGGGCATTACGAGGGGCTTTTCTCAGGGCCTGATGACAGTCTTCCTGTCATTGACCCGATTCCCTAACGTGACCTACGAGCTCAACATCCTGGCATCAGATCTGGGCCAGCTTGCCATGTCGTCCTCAATACCGAGCGAGTTCTTCTCATGGCTGTGGGTCGTGATCAGGATATCATACAGGCAGACCATGAGCATACACTTCACCGGGGCCATACTTTCTACTGTATTCTTTATCTTGTTCATTCTCTTTGCGGTGCGACCCTTGATACAAATGCTGGCCAATAAAGCGCCAGAGGGGAAGCCTGTTAAGGAGGTCTTTGTCGTGATGATCCTGGTTGGGGCCTTAATTGGGGCCCTGCTTTCTGACTTCATCGGTGCGCTTCAGATAGGCGTCCTCTTTATGGGTCTGATAATTCCCACCGGTACTCCTCTAGGAACCACTTTGATCGAGAAGGCCGAGTTCATCGTCATGGAGGTCATTTTCCCTATGTTCTATGTCGCTATAGGGTAAGACTATAAATCTTACGGACAAGGGCAGCAATTTAATCGATAACTTATTTATCTGCTCCTCAACAAGTTCTTCTGCCATTTCTAAGATGAAGGCTGACATGCGTGATTGTCCGAACTCGATTTTTGACTTGACAGGGCCAAAGTGGATTTAACCATGATAGATTTCAAGACTCGCGAAGAAATATTGCTAGCGGTTTTTGCCGGTTTCATAGCAAAGTTCGCAGCAGGTATGGGGGCTGCATTGTTTTGCAAGCTCAAGTTACAGCATGCTATGCTGCTCGGCCTAATGTTAAATGTTCGATATATAAATGTAAATGGCTGAGAGTAAAAGTGAGTTCACCTAATTTATGTTTAAATGCCTTTTCTGTTTTGTTCACAATTGAATTTTAACGTATTAACAAACATTGCAATTGATTGATGCTGGAAATTAACGAGAGACACTTCACATAATTGGTGTTATCTGAGATGCTAATAACAGCAATACTCGCGCCTCTGATAGACTACTTGTATGTGTCATACGTGAGAAAAAATGCCGCCTCCATTAAGACGAACATAAGGGGGCTTCATGGAACGCCAAGCAACGGCGAGAAAAGTCCTATGCTGCGTCCACAAAGTGGAGAACATCCCAGGCATCGTCATGCTCCTCGAGGCCATGAACCCCACCAAGACAGCCCCACTGTCTGCACACATCGTCCACCTCCGAGATCTCGTCGGGTGAGCTACCCCAATGCTGGTCCCTTACGGGAACCAGCTCTAAAGGGTGAAATCCAAACGGTCTTTCCACATCATGCAGGCATTCGGCAATTACCTCAATAACTCGAACGGCCCAATAAAAATGACTGCCTACAGCGTGATTGCACCCTTCAAGGAATAATAATTTGAAGAATCACTCAGATAACTGATTTGAGATGTTGAAACTGTTGGATGAATGGGCGGTAATGTATTGTAATGTTGGAACAGGAACATGCACGAGTACATCTATAGGCTCGCCCAGGACGAGCTCATCCCTCTAATCATCCTTCCGTTCCATCAGATGATGACAGAGATCGACCATGCAGAAGCCACCTCGTTGCGAAACCTTAACATTACAGTCCAGGCGCACGCCCCCTGGACGGTCAGGATACTGGTGGACAAGACCGTCCACAACAGCATGAGCCGTACAACGTTCAAGTACAATTGGGTGATCTTTATCTCTGTGGCCGATGACCGGGAGGCCCTGTCCCTGGCCATTCACATGTCAGGCCACCTGACAGTCTCTACCACTGTGTTCCGGCTCATCATAGAAAGTCAAGACACGAACAGCATCAGCTTGTTAGAAAGGAAACTCGACCTCCAAGTGATTGAGGAGTTTAATGTCAAGACCATTAAGAACGAGCGCGCCACATACCTAGAACTAGTAGTACAGGATACCGAGCAGGGATTCACTAAGATACAGTCTCTAAGGTGTAAACATGATCTCTTAATCGCAGGGGGCCAGAGACGGGGTGAAATCAGTGTTTGACAAGCAAATGCTCAACTGGAGCAAGAATCCATACCTTGGGGTCATCGGCGGTTATGTCTTGTCAGCCGACTTCTGTAATGGAGAGACTTCGGTGTTAGTGATGCAACACTATATTGATATTAAAGGGTCAGGTCGTTATAACTGCTGTGACTCTGAAGGAAAATCTCTCCTTCGGAGATCAGTTTGTTGATGACAGAAATTTAATCATGTCGATTTGGATTCATCCTGTATAGCCCAAAAATTCCTAACCTGTAGTCTGAAATGCTAACATTACTTCGAACTTTTTATGCCACATGATTATATTACCCGGTAAACTGATATACAGAAGGCCTAGTCACACCCTTATCGACATATATAAGAACGTGTCCTTAGATGAAGATGATTCATTATAATTATTAGTACTAAACAAATAAGATTGGTCAAGGTTTTTGGTTCGGTTCTTAAGAATGTCCCCGAGAATCATAATACAAATAAAGACTAATTTCTATTTTTAGTTCAATCACGGCAATGCATACAAATCCTAGTTGAAGTTGATGGGATCATATTGACAATATGCACATAAGTTTCGTTTTCTTTGCTTTTGGAAGAACTTGGTGGTGCTTTGTTTTATCTACTGTGTTAAAGTGTGTAGGTTTCTCTGTTCTCCATTTTCCATGCTTAGGGTCATCTGAACGAGGAAACTTGGTCCCTCTTACAGAAAGAGAGTTCTACAATCGAGTTGCCAAGAAAATTCAAAACACACTCAACACTAAAATTAGGATCGATGTTGCATGTTTCTGCAGCAATTGTTCGGATTTTATAAGTCATTTATCCAATAAGTCAAAGATTGTTGGCCAAAAACAGAAGTTAACCAAGTGGAAGATTACATAATCTACATCTAGTACTATCTATAATTTCTTGAAGAAGTCGCTTTCTCCCTTTTAGTTCACAGATTATGCCCGTACTTGTGATCAGCGGTATTTAGCGATAAGAACAGGGGAATCATATGAGAATTAAGAGATCTACTTTATCTTATAGAATCAAATGATGATGGAAAGAATACATCCGAGATTACGAATCCAAGGACTACCCCTTGTACGAATTCGATCTGATGATGAGTACAGTCTTTTTTTCATCTATAGGACCATTATGTACTCGAATGAAGGGAAAAAAATGAAAGAGGACGCGAACTATTATCCCTGAATTCGGGGAAAATTATAATGGCACGAATCAAACTCTGAGAAAACAAAATATGGGCCCACATTACAGGCCTTATGAATTTCGACTACGGGGCGGTGTGACGGTGCTATTATTGTGCTCGCCGTTCTAGCACAGAGGATAATCTGCAGGAGGAGGCAAAATTGACTGTAACTCCCCGACTCCGTCTTCTACCAGGAAAACCATTGCCAGTCCCCAAGCGATGTGAACGTCCAAGTGACAGTGCATAAGCCAAGCACCTGTTCATTCAGGTTGGAAAGGCGTCAGTTTTTGTGCGAGGAATCAAATCAATTTCGTGCAGGAAAAAGAAAAAGTAGTTCTTATATGTTACCTGGGTTATCGGCCACGAATCTAATGACTGCCCAGCCATTGACAGGAACTCCCACGGTGTTCCTCATGGGCGGGTTGATCAGGTTAAATTTGGCAGAATCTGTCTTGGGGTTGAAGTTCCCAAATCCTTCAGCAATTATATGGAAGTCGTAACCATGGATATGGATTGGGTGATTTTCAGCGGTCTGAATGCTCGTCCCCTGCAACACGAGTTGCACTCTAGAACCGTACTTCAGCTTGTACACCTTGGTTCCAGGAATGGGTTGCCACAGTGAACGACTCACGTTGCCGGTATAGTCGAACTGCACTGGTGGGTTTGCTGGAAAATCGGTCGTGTACAAGCTGGGGATGCCTTGCTTGTAAGCCTGGAGGATAGAGTAGTTTGACGGGAGCACAAACGACATATTGTTCATGCTTGCGGTGAAGCGTGTGCCATTGGGGCCTTGGCATCGCCTAGCACGGAAGTTACGGGGGCAATTGTTGAGTCCTAAGCCAACAGTGAAAAAGAGGCTCTCGTCGATCTCAGTTGGGACAGCAACCTTCTGGGGGCTTCGGAAGCTCTGGGTGAAGGCTGTGGCAGTGGCGGTATCGTTAAAAGCCGGAAGGGATGGCATTACGGGCCTGGCCGAGATTCCCTTTGCCGGGCAGGGGGCAGACTTGTACTCTAGAATGGCGGTGGTCGTGGTATTGTCAAAAGGCGCACCCTGAGCGCTCTGGTAGGCTCGGGCTGCCATGTAGTAACGGGCCGGGGGCTGGTTCCCACTGATCAGGACATCCGTGGTCTGTCCAGGACCCAACATGATCACCGAGGTTGTGAAGGGCTTCAAGTACGAGGCATCAGCCCCAACAACCGTGAATCTGTGGTTGGCGATCGAGAAGAAGAGCTCCTGGTTGAGGGCAGCGTTGATGACCCGGACGAGGTTCGTCTCACCAGAATCAATCGGAATAATGACAGTGTCTGAAACCATAATATTCAAAATTGAATTAACTTCATTAATCAATTAACATCAGAAGGTTTGTTCGTGTCTCAATTTTTTTGTCTAAATTCATTGGACATTCTTTATTTGTTGTCGGGTCAACATCAAAATGAATGTTTTCTCTGCTCTATCCATTGGACCCAACATTTACCGATTAAAGACCATTGATTAGCTCTGTAAATTAAGAATCATTTGCTATAAGCATGCATGAAACCCACAGAATCTTCATAATTGAATTCTGCAGATAATCTATTGCCATCACCTTTTGGTCCCTGCCTGTGGGAAACTAATCAATTAGTTGAGAGAATAATTAATATATTCAAACTTTCATTGGGAGACAGATAATATAAATGATGAGATTGATACGCGGTTGTCTCTCTTCCTTTTTTTTTGGGCAGGGGATATAAGTACCTTTGCTAGAGCAATTGTACAGATCACCCGGTTGGCCGTTGATGGTGTATGCATCGGAGACATTGGGAGCACCTCCAGTCCTCGTCGCTTCCCTCACCACATCGATCGGGTTTGCGTCCCACCATTCCCCTAACAATCACCAACAAGCACCATTTACTCGTAGAAGACACGAGACAAATATTAATTCATAAATTTCAGTCAATCATGGTGGTGGACCGAGTGAAAAAGGACACGAATAATGCCTGTGTCATGTTATTGAACCTTACCACTCAAATTGCCAAACCACATGGAGACATTATCAGACTTAACCCCACATGTTTCTTTCTTTTTTTTTTCCCCCTATATATTTTGCGAGTCGTAATAGCTAGGCAAGAGTTGACAATCAATCATTACCAAGAAGAATGGGAGTTTCACGCTTTGGCTTAGCGAAAGGATAGGAAGATCCTTCTTTTGGGTGGATGATAAGAGCACCATACACAGTTGCTCTGAGCCATGAGCTGTGAGCATGCCACCATAGAGTGCCTTCTTGTCCGTCGATGGTGAACCGGTATGTGTAACTCCCTCCCGGTCTTATTGGGCACTGGGTTACAAACTCCGGCCCATCTGCCCATCCTGTTCGCATCTGCCTGACCCCGTGCCTGCATATAGTAGGGTGATCATATATATGCATATGAATGACAAAAGACAAGCACTTAACACACGCAGTATATATGTATGTTTTATTACGAACAAAGTGAAAAAGGGGCCATATGATGTGTGGAAGTGAATATAAGTGTATATGTGTGTCCTTTTTATGTGAATGCATGCATGCTGTCACGCATTTTGTTATGGAATATTCATTCCATATATGGAATGAATTATTCCGCAGTACATTTTGATCATATGATATGCAAATTAAATCATGCAACCCCATATAATATAACGAGAATAATGCTATATACCAGTGGATAGTGACGTTGTAGCGAGCACGATTCACAACATTGACCACAAGGGAGTCTCCATTGTTGATTTCGAGGGTTGGGCCTGGGTATTGTCCGTTAACCGTGATGGTATTGTGGGTCTTGCATAGCCTCTTCACTTTAGTCGCTTGTACCTGGCCCAGTCACAATTAATGCATCAATACAAACCATGTGCAGCCGAATGCTTATGATCAGCAACGAGCAGCGACCGACGAGGAGTAAAGAAAGCATACAACAAAGTCGTGGTAATGAGTCTTGGCATTGGCCGAGTAGAGCGTGGTCGAGAAGAGCAGAAGAAGGCCGAGGAGGAGAGACAGATGGATGCAACTCATCATCTTCTTCACGGTTTGTGTTAGCAAAAAGTCTCTTAGTATCCTGATCAAAAGGTGGCAGAGAGTGCAAGTTGATCGTTTAGAGGATGGAGGGAGGATCTTTTATAGGACAAGGAGAGGGTGAGAGAGAGAGAGAGAGAGAGAGAGAGAGGGAGGGAGGGGGAGAGAGAGAGAGAGTTGGTTTGGGGGTTGGCAGATTAGGTTTTGATTAAGGAGATGGAGAGACTTAGTTCAACCCTATGGCAGTCGTTGCACCCACTAGCCCATCAAAAGACAGTAACTTCACAAAAAATGCCTTGCTTGACAAGCATTTTTTCATTTCGTCTTCTTCTTCTCCTTCTTCTTTCCCTCTTATATTACTCATTATTTTTTATTTACCCAAAATAAAAATAAAAATAAAAATTGGTGGAGTGACGATAGAATTTTCAAAAATCGAATCGTATCATTGTTTTTTGTGTGGGTTTTCTTGTACGATAATAAATCATCAACGTTATTGATCTTCAGTTGTTCCAGTAGTATCTTTTGTCACTTAATTGAAGATGGAACTAATTTCAGCATGAGCAAATAATCTTAGGTGTGTAAGGCATAAATATACCATACGCAAAGCTAAAAAAGTCAATAGAGAAAGTATACGATGATGATTCAGTCCAAAAGACCCAAAATAGAGACGAAAGTATAAATAGTCAAACCCATTCTCTTCTCTTCTCTTCTAAATAAAGAAATCAATGCAATCACTCACTCTACGGATCTAATTGTATGTTGTGAAACGAAATTCGGTTCACGTAACTCAAGTGTCTCATATGAAAAGCGAACCCTTGTGAGCGAGTTGGAGTAAGTAGAAAACTCGTCGTGTAAAAGTGATTAGATGAAAGGTCAATGCGTGTACATAAACATTAAAACTGTAACTTTTGAGGCAATCAAAATCAGTTCTAAAATGTAAATGTCATTGATTGCTTACGTGTTCTTTCAAGTGTTTATTTACTTAACCCTTAGCATCTCTCGTCTCTTTCAATTAGTTATCATCAAGTGGGAGAGGGATCGTTGAGAAAAGTTTCTTTGATATATATTCTCGCGATATCTATTGGCTGTCGAAATCATTTTAATGTTCAAATTGCATGCTAAATTTAATAATGTAGGTAACACATTTTTTAAGTCAAAACTACATTGGAAATCTTAATACTATGTAAAAAGTTCAATCCTAAATGTATCAATTGGCTCGAGTAAATCTAAATGAGACAATTATGGCCCATTTTGTAACCGGCCATTATGATTTTGTTCACGTGATATTTTTTTTCCTATAACCTTTATAAAATAACAAATATAAAATTTTATAATAAAAAAGGAAAATCCAATCCTTGACAAGCTAGGTAGTTGCTCCCGGGGGCCTCGCTGGCGACCCCCACCCCCTCAAGATGAGGTCGTCAACATCCATAACGGCCGGCGAGAGGGGAAAGAGGGGACCAAATCGAGGTAGGGGACCTCCTCTCGGCCACTCGTCTCTTGACAACTTCGCCGAGTGAGAGAGGTAGCCAGTATGGGTCCTCTACCCCAATCTAATTCCTTCTATCTCACCTTGTTCGAAACATAGGGGGAACTAGATCGGGGTGGGGGGCCCTTATGGCCACCCTTTCTCACAATGAGGTCACCGTTCGTCGATCACTTGGCAACCTCATCTCTAGAAATGGGGGTCGTCGGCAAGGCCCCCACCTCGACAATTATGCAGCTCGCATTGGGCTGGGTTTTTATTTTAAAAAATATATATTATATTTTGAAAGCCACATAGTAAAAAAAAAAAAAAGAAGCCACGTCAATAGGACCATAATGGTCGGCCATGGAAGAGACCATAAGTGTCTCACTTAAAACATGTTTAGAACTACTTTCGCCAAATCGATACATTTAAAACTAAAATTAGGTTCAAACCCACGTGTTGCGCGATTGTGTAAAAAATTTAATAAAATTGAGCTTATTCAAATTTTATGGAGAAATATTTTAATTTATTTAGATCTTTTCTTCATATTTTTTATAATATTTAAATTTTATGGAAAAATGTTTTAATTTATTCAACTTTTTAAAAAAATTTAATTTTTCAAGAAATGTTTAGTATATATTCAAAAATAGAGAAGTTTTTGTTATTTTTTAATATAATAATTATGGTCGAGTAGTTGAAAAGTCACTCAATCATGAGCCGAGATATTAGAAAAATGCTATGTTCCTTCTCCACGAGGGTTTGAGGTAACCAGACCTTGGGTGTTGTGGGATAAAGCACAACAAACCCAGAACATTGTGGGGAGAAGGACGCTCGGCCAAACAATTAGGAAACCTTAGCTTGGGTGTTGTTTGGTTTTTTTTTTGGGGAGGATATTATATTTTAAAAGCCACGTAGTAAAAAAAAAAGCAACGTTAATAGGACCATAATGGTCGGCCATGGAAGAGACCATAAGTGTCTCACTTAAAATATGTTTATGACTACTTTAGTCAAATCGATACATTTAAAACTAAAATTAGGTTCAAACCTGCGCATTGCCTAATTGTGTAAAAAAATTAATAAATTGAGCTTATTCAACTTTCATGGAGAAATATTTTAATTTATTTATATCTTTTCTTCATATTTTTTTAATAATATTTAAATTTTATGGAAAATGTTTTAATTTATTCAACTTTTTGAAAGTTTTTAAAAATTTTCAAGAAATATATTGCTTCGTTTGGATTCAAAGTGAGATTTTAAAATTTTACTTTAACTTAATTCTACTCACAATGAAACAAAATAACTCATCCAAAGTCAAATGGTAGGCTCCATTTATACTACTCTTTTTCAAAATCAAAATCACATAACTCATACAAAGTCAAAAGGTGAGTCTCATACATAATCATTTATACCACTCTTTTTTAAAATCAAAATCTAATTTTAAAATGTTACTTACAAACTAAACACACCACGTATCTATTCAAAAACCGAGAAGTTTGTTTTATTTTTAATATAATAATTAATTATAATAATTACGGTCAAGTAGTTGAAAAGTCACTCAATCATGAGCCGAGGATATTAGAAAAATGCTATGTTCATTCTCCATTTTCCTTCCTCTCCGAATTCACGAGGGGCGGAGCTAACTAGACCTTGGGTGTTGTGAAATGAAGCACAGCAAACCCTGGTCGCTGTGGACGCTCGGCCAAAAAATTAGGAAACCTTAGCTTGGGTGTTGTTGGAGCAAAAGGGGGAAATTAAGTGGCGGGAATACATTGTACCGAGGAGGGAAATTCATTAGCAGAGATGGATCGATGCCATATTCCGAGCATGCGAAGATATAAATAATCATGAGTTGAGGATTTGTAAATGCTGGCGGGAATATAATGTACTTGAAAGGGAAATTAATTGGTGGAAATGGATCGATACAATGTTCCAAGCATGCGAAGAGAAAAATAACCAAGAGCTGAGAGTTTGCAAACCGAGGCGTCTCGGAAGTACTTTTCAGCTTTTATATACAATAGATTTAATTTTTCGTTAAGTTTTAGGGTTTCTACAGTAATTTTGAGCAGTTTCTCTAGCTTGTAATAAGGATGGGGAGATCAAATAGATGGCACTGTGACATTGCTACGCTCCCATTGGAGACTATCCCATCGTCGATGGAGTAGATTGATAATTTCATCCGAAGTACGAAAAGGACGAAAAAGGTCCGAATAGATTGGGGTAGACTCCATTCTATGGACAATGTTGCTGGGCTTGTAGAGGAAGGGATGAAGAGAAAGGGAAGGGAAAAATTCTCCCCATTTAGTTTTATGATTTAATGAAGGGGAAAGAGAATGAGGGTGAATTATTTACCTTGATTCCCCTCCGGACCCAATTTCTTTCAACCCGATTTGAGGTTGAAAGGAGGTGAAAAGAATCATTAAAAATTCGTCCATTTTTCCAAATAAGGCTAACTTTGCCCTTCCTTTCCTCTCCCCTTATTAAGTGTCTGGTGAATTCTTTGGAAACCATGGTTTGATTAACTTCTGCGGTTGGAGACGTAATTTTTCACAGCAGGTTGATAGGTACTCATAAAAATTGTTTTTGCTTATAAAGTATTAATTTTAATTTCAGTAATTTTAAATTATTACCTCCTAAACGTCTTTTCTTATTCTAAAATTAGTACTTATTTTTGAGTAATTATACTTTAGTATTTTTATTTCAGCAGTAGCACTCCCAAACTAAGCCTAAGCTAATAAGACCTTAATCGAAAAAAGGAGGGGCAATAATATCATATTCTAGGGGATCTTGGGATATTTTTAGAATATTTTTAGATTGAAGAGTGAAATATTTCTAGAGGATACTTGTGATATTCTACAATATCTTTAAATTATTTAAAAATAAAAATCTATATTTTATAGAGAAAAATATTCTAGAGGAATTTTAGAATATTTGTTCAGATATCGAGGCATCTTGTATCTATAAACAGAGTGTGAGTCTTGTATTCAAGACATGACTTTGCGAGGGACAGTTACAAGAGTGTCGAGATGATATCTTTTGGGAATTCTCTCGACTCTAGGGTGGGGTTTTCGATTGAGAAAGGGGAGAGAATTGAGAGGTCGGGAAGATTCTTCTCAGTGAAGTTTAGGTCAGGTCGGGAGTGAGACTTGGAAAACTTGATAGATATCTTAGTTGTAATCGTTGATTTTTCGATTTTGTGGATACTCATGCTCTTTCCATAGATATTTTTCTCGGTTTGAGAATTTTACCATATACTTGGTAACGTTTATTTTCAATTATTCAAATCTCGTTTGGGCATTTTAGAACAACAAGAAAGATAGTTTACAATTCAAATGATTTGATATGCAAACTATGGTCGACCACCTTAAGTATACTCAGCCGTATAACGTGGATTCGTTCCATGATTTTCCTTCATAGAATAAAGAACTCTTCCGTGGTATTATAACTAAAGAACAATGTAGCGTGAAAAAAAAAATTTCCTCCATTGAAAATTACAAAAATATGCTTATAAAAAAATGTAAAGAGAGTTAACATGGTTTTAGGATTTCCAGGAAGAAATCTTTTCTCCTATAAATTCTTTACTTTTATGTGACCAACCTTCTTTGATTTTGGATGCATGGGTTTGATTATGAATGGGACAATGAGAAGATATCTACAAACTTTTTAACTTCCAGTTGGCTTCATGTCTTGACCTTTTTCTTCTAAACTCCCGATGTATGTATATATGTGTGAAAGCTTGCGTGTAATGTCAACAGCCCTTCATCAAACAGGCCTCGTGTTTATTTCTTTATTTATTTATTCATTTATATCTTTCTTTTGGGAATGAAAGTGCCAAAGTTCTAAATCTACAAGTTACTTTTTTATATTAATAAAATTAATTTCACAACTGACTGAGACGCACCAAAAGTAACCTCCGATTTGGCAAATTATTAATTACCCGTTGAAAATAACACGCATTGTTTTTTTATTTGTAAGAATTGTCCTAAAAAATATGATTAATAAAATTAAAGGCTTCTTCTAAGAAGGGGGATCTTATTCTAGAAAACCAATCCCAACTTCAAATTAAAAAAATTTCCGAGCTATCTGATTGCAATTATCGAACAAAGAAAAAGAAGGTTACACGCCTTTGATCAATGAACCTTGCTCAAGTCGGGTCAGAGAAAATTCTTGATACAAATAGCATATGAGACCCACTGATGAGTTCTGAGTAAATTTCAATAAGAAAATTTATGGAATATATTTGTAAATCTATAGATTTACATAACCTGGCGAATTTCATAGCATTGGCGTATGAATACATAATCTTTGTCGAGTAGATTACAATAATTAAAGTCCAAAATAAACAATATATGTGGAGGGGGTGCTCGTTGGCATTGAGGTTGGAAGCCAGCGGAGCAAATAATTTTATGTATCATCCAATGTGGACAAGATGAAAGATTCCCAACCACAATCCCATCAGCTGGACATGTTTAAAAAGGCAACCTTAAAATTTATAAATTATTTCTACCGAAAAAAAATTATATATTGTTATGTAAAAAAAGGCCAATTAGGTCGCCTATCCTTGAACAGTGGGAAATCACAGTGTATATTATTAGTATATAACTTTTAAAAAAGAAATAGTACATATTAGCATATATAAACCTAAAGTATATTGATGTAATTAAAAATATAAATTGTTCTACTCTTACCTTGGCATTTCTCTATCGTAGTCCATCACGTCTCGTCATTTCGGTTGATAATAAATAATATAGATTTTTTAAAAGAGTGTCCTAATTAATATTTCATATAGTATAAAAGTAAATATCTTTCTCCGCTAATCTTAATTTGAATTTTCAATAATTCTAATTAGAAAATCATGACTACAAAATAACACTTCACGCAACCTGCTAATTTTAAATGGACGAACTTTACTTGCGGTAGAAATTCGATATTTATTAAAAGCACTCATCATCGTAGCCAAGTCAATCAAGTGAGAGTCATTCTTAGTGAACAGGTTGGCATAAAATTGCATTCACCGACAAAAAATGACATTTTCAAGGCCATATAAATAAAAAGAGACTAAATAAATTGGTGATATATTGAAATACATTTTTTACCCAGTGCATTGGCTTTAGGTGATTTTGGTGCTTGTGATTGGAGAGAGAACTTTATCCCTTAGTGGATTAATCCCGCTCGAATATAAGTTAATCGGATTAAGCCTTCTGCCTACATGCATTGACTTCAGGTGATATGGCCCTTGTGATTGGAGAGAGAATTTTATCCCTTAATGGTGCTTGTGAATATCTACTGCTGTCTAAAAAAAATTATTTGCACAATTATATTAAATAGAAGATTAAAAAATTGAAAAATAGGAAAAAAAACTATGGGTCCATGTGGTGGAGAGGACCCATCCTACTTGCTCCTTTAGCTGGATGGATCAACTTTAATTTATTAAAAACATTGAAAATTAAAATAAAATAAAATAAAAAGGTTTCCTAGGGTGGGAAAATCTCGCTCTTTCAACTGGATGGACCAGCTTTAATTTAATAGAATTGTACAATAGGAATTAAAAAAAAACAAAGAGGATGGTTTTCGAGAAAAAATTATTATTATTATTATTATTATTGGGTAAATTACAAAAAAAAACTAAATTTTGTAAAGTTTTTTTCTAAATTTTACTTTGTAACAAAAAACCACATGTTTTGATAATCGTCTCAGATTTGACCTCTGTTACTATTCCATTAAGATTTTCGTCTATTTGCTTACGTGGACTTTATGGGACCCACCAAATTTGCACATCATTTGATCATCTTCTTTTTTTTTACAAAAATAATCTAAGTTTTCATAAAAGTCTTAATTTTATTCTAGATTTTGATTTGTAATTTAAAAAAAATATATGTTAGGACTTCGTTTTAGTCCACTGGTTCCAGGAGAGAACATCAACAACATTCTTTTCTACAACCCAGAAACTATTACAGAAGAAGACTCAGCAAATCCTGGGTTACTATTCATAGCTGGGTCATTCATGTCAACCGGACGGCCCCGAGAATGATGCATGGAGGATCGCAGCACGAGAAAAATTCGAAATCGACAACCTAGCATGATCACAAGGAGGATGGGCAAAATCATCATTTTTGTCATCCATCGATAGGAAGTAACCCGGTTGATCCAGCTGTGAATAGTAACCCAGGATTTGCTAGGTCTTATTCTGTAATAGTTTCTAGTCTATAGATAGGAATGCTGTTGATGATCTCTCCTAGAGCCGGTGGATCAAAACGAGGTATTGACATGTATTTTTTTTAATTATAAATCAAAATCTAGAACAAAACTGAGACTTTTATGAAAACTTAGGTTTTTTTGTAAAGAAAAGAGAAGATGATTAAATGATGTACAAATTTGGTTGGTTCCATAAAGTCCACGTAGGCAAATAGACAAAATCTTAACGAAATAGTAACGGAAGCCAAATCTAAGACGATTATAAAAACATGTAATTTTTTTTGTTACAAAGTAAAATTTAGGACAAAATTGACAATTTTTACAAAATTTAGTTTTTTTTTATTATTATTATTATTATTATTATTATTATTATTTGTGTTCAAAGCTCTGTTTATTGGGTTACATTGAAGTTCATACACCTAGTCAAGAATGTGATAGAAAAAATAAAAGAACTAAGATCACGTTTGATATGAGAAATGAAATAAGTTTTACAGAATAAAAATGACATGATTTGGAGAAAAAAAAGGTGATGTTTGGGCTAATATTGGAAACCTGGTGGAATGTAATTAAAAACATTACATCTATTTAATTAGATATATTATTTTAGACAATTCAGTATGCAAATTCATCAATTCTTCATTTATCTTTTTGGTGGCAATCACTTTCATTTATTTTGTTGTTTAAAGTTGTTGAATTGGTAGAATGAATATTTTTTTTAACTTTTTGAAGGAATGTCCATTCCATCAAATTAAAAGTTAAATTTCTATTTTCACTCTTGCAACTGCAACCAAATAATGAAATAGAATTGCAGGATGAGATGTTGACTCCTTTTCATTTCATTCTGCGAAACATAACCGAAAGTCATGTGTCGTACATTGGAGCAGAAATGAATGCTTTACTATCATTTCACTCTTTACCCTTATTTATTGTCATTTTCATGAATTAGAAAGAGGTGCTCCATTTTGACGGTTTTTTTTCCTTCTATTTGATGGAATGATCTTTTTAGTATCTTATATCTAAAAATATATGAATTACATTTTGGCAAATAAGTTCATTGTTTTAATAATACTCTTTCATATTTTTATGTTCAATGAAAAAATCATGATTTTCTCTCAATATAATTAATTTCACTCTACGGATTTCATTTTATTTAATTCAAGTCCATTAATGTCTACAAAACTGATTTAAGAAAAATCTCATTAATAAGAAATTAAGAATTGAACCTGACTAGAACTTTTTGATTTCAAGTCAAGGATAACTATCGCTATACTAAAACCTACTTTTCTCTCTTTTTGATTATTTTACCTTCGCATATTGATATTGGATAACAAACTAATGAATTTACTATATATACACATTCAATCATTTTTTTCTCTAGGTAATAATCGAAAGACTACATAGAAAATCAGTAAAGATATTATAATAAATTACATGATTTATCTCGTTATATATTCATACCGGACCGACTTACATCTGGACATGTTTGCATGGGACACAACCACACAGTTTAATTATGAATGTGTACACAAAGCTTAGTTGTCTCCTCAAAATCGTGACAGTTAAAAAAATGTACCTCACATATGAATCATCCGAAAGAAACAAATCAATACATGTGGGAAATTGGGGTGTAATACAGTAACACATGTTATTTCCTAGTAATTAAAAGGTTTCAAATTTTAATCTCGTGATAAGATTGTTCATACCCCTTTATTAGTTAAGTTTTTTTATTTTTTTATATTAAACCCATGAATCACTCTTGTAATCGAAAAAAAATAAGAGGAAACTACATATATTTGGTCTCCTAAGTTTGGTTACTTTTCTAGTTTAATCCTTTTTCTTATTTTTCTATCATTTACATCATATAATTTTGAATATTTTTATATTTCAATCCTTTTCTCATTTCTTGATTTTCTATCATTTACTTTTCTAATTTTGAATATTCTTTACGAAAATTGAATAATGGAACTATGAGGATTAAGACATTTAATGTTGAGACAAAATTGAAAAAAAAAATTCGGACAAAATAAAATTACAACAAAAAGTTGAGGATCAAAATCAACATTTTTCCTAATAATTAATTTGATAAAAGGATCTAAACGGAAAAGTAATAAAATGTATTGGACGAAAACGAATCAAGAACGGAAAATGGTTCAAATAGAAAATTATTCAAAGGTATATGATATATATGGAAAAAAAAGATTAAAACAAAAAAAATAAAACTTACCAGACTAAATATGTAGTTTTTCATATATATATATATATATACACACATATACATATATACTAATAACAAAATTGTTTCTTTTATGGGTGATGTGATCTTTCTGAGTTTAAATGGTCGAGAAAGAGAGTGAGAACTGGGGTTAGGATTAGATAGGTTAACAAGAATGAAAGAACACTTGACAAAAGTTGGTACAGTTTGTTATTGACTTCAGCCAATATCCCCAAATCTTCAGTTGGCAAAAACAAAAAATTGACCGACCAGCTGATTTTTGCTTTCCTTGTTCGGATGGTCTGCCGTCTCTCTCCGACATCGAACCTTCATGTTTCTTTTTCTTTTTTTCCCCCTAATTCTATGTTTTTTGGGCAATTCCTCTCACTTGTGTATTGCTGAAATTATTCAATTTCGCTGTTAGGTTCACAGGTGGGTGGGAAATTTCAACACTATAATTAATGTGTGATTTGACGATTTCTTTTTTATCATGTCAAAACTCCCAAGATGAGGCCTGAGATACGTCTTAATAATGAACACCCCCCCCCCCCCCCCCCCCCCCTACGAATGTAAATCGGGTAACCTATATGTTCTTATTGTAACTGAGATACACCTCCGGCTCTCCTGAATTTATCTCGTGCGTTTTCAATTACGATGTATCAACATGTGATCTTATAGACAAATTTCCCGGGGCACCATTCTTGCGAGGCCTTCTTCTATTATTGAGATCCTTTTTTTTTTTTTGGTATATACCCGGTATCCAGTAACTCAACGAATCTCAACTAATCCAGTTAGAACCGGTCGGTCCACTAAGAAGCAAAGGTCTCTCAATTAATAATTTTTTTTCATTTACAACACTCGAATCCGAGACCTTGATTGAGCGAAACATTGAGATAATTAATGACATTCATCATTATATGACTGCATGCCCTAGAACAAGAACTGACATATCTAATCAACTGAAAATTGTCGAGATTTCCTATTCCTTTTTCTTGAATAATTAAATTTCTATGCCCTTGAACTGAGACGGCGGACTCACAATCGGAAAGTATTAGGTTGTGTATCCCCCAGAGTGCGAGTAATTAAGGAACTATGTGAATCCGAGTTATTGAACTCAAGGGGTCCTATTTATCATAGGAAAGGTAAACGAATCAAAAGTTTTATTCGAAGATCGATCTTCCAATGTCAAAAACATTGAAGTAAAAGAATGTAACACCTTAATCGAAACGAGACCCACGGGATGTGTTTATTCCGAGATACACGACAAAGCCACCAGCGGCAAACAGAAGATTGTAAAACTCAAACTATAATTTTGGAAGATTAAGAAGACACGGATCACATCATGAGGAATCGTGTACATAGAGTAAACTGCATTACCTTTGTAAGAAGGCAAGCTACGAAATGCAACCTTCAAAAATTCACTTTTTCCATGCATGACCCTGCTGCTTGGACCGACTTTCATGATTTCATCCTCTCTCGGAAAATGAATAAAATTTAGGATAATCAGATCTCTGATTCATCATCTACGTACATTTGAATTGTCTTACTGAGATATATAAGCGAAACATCAATTCTGATCTCGTTAATAAAGTTCCATATGAAGTTTCTGCAGTACCATGAAGTTGTACTTCGATCATTGGAATTAATATTCCCTCAGTTTGAGAGTACCAAGTACTGAAGTTGTCCAGATAAAATAGGGAATATAAAGTAATATTCCCTCCGTGTACTACATTATTACAAATTTTTCTTTTGATACTAAAGTGTTATATTTCTAAATTTTTTTTTATGATACTCCCAAAGTAATTTACTCGAATTTTGGAACATCCCGGAAATTTTGTGTTTGAGGAGATGAGTCATATAGTACTCACGTACTTGAGATGTACGAATCCCTTCTTTCATTCAACATTATTCTTTAATAGAATAAATTGTTCTTTGTTTTTCTTTTTTCTGGTCTTTTATTTAATAAGTTAGTTACCAGCTTGATACCTATTATAACGGCAAGAAAGCAACATTTCAGCTGGAATCGAAGATGATTTTGTCATCAAAAGTTTCAACCAAAAAATTAAAAAGTTATCATTATTTTGTTTTCTTATGTTTGGAATGACTCCTAACTCCAATGATGCCACGTGACATGTGAATATCGATTAATTCATGCTCACCGAAAGTTTGATGGAAACCAATAATGAATTATCACTCTTTTCCTTAGCTTGCCATCATTATTTTTTTTTTCAATTATAAAAAGAAGCATCAGCCTAACATAGTGAAACAAAAATCCTAATAGTTAATTAAGAAGTATGATTGTTCCACAACAAATATCAAATATTAAATCTTTTGATTATCAAGTGAAAACATATGCTGCTGTGCTCCATCTTCTTTAATTTATTTCTTTTGAGTGAATAAGCACATATAAATAATACTAGTAAATCCTGTTACAAAAAAAAATGAATTTCCTAAATGATATGTCAAATAATTTTTTAACTCGCACATATATTAAATAGCCCTTAGATATTGTGTAAATTAAATTCATATCTTTATAAGTTGAATTTTTGAATTAGGATAAATTTTGAATTTGATTATCAAGATAATATAATAACACTTTAATCATATATAACAAAACAAGAAAAGACTTGTGGACCATTATCGACCTCATCTATAGGGTATTTGGTACGAGATGCTCCATGTGAATTATTGAGAATCTGAATTTAAATTTCCTAAGTCCACTAGATTATCATGTTTGGCTGAATCTTATTACTAGTAATCTTTTTTTTGGGTAAAACTATTATTAATAATCTAGATGCCCATTTTTCACTTGGGTAGGAATATACTTTCTCAAGTAAGGGTAACTATCGCCGTTCGAGTCTTGTAATGGAAAAAATCTACGGGAGTTTTACCTCTTAGTGAACTGACTCGACTCGACAGAATTAGTCGGGGATCCATTAGTTTTCTGGATACTATAGTACACACGGAAAAAACATTATTAATCCATACCAAACATGGTAATAATACATTACCAATAATTTCAAAAGTGAAAATCTATATCGGTGAGAACCTATATAAATGTAAATCTAAATTACCAGTAATCCACTAACAAAAGTGTTGGTTGAATGGTAAGCAGCCCACCCCGTAAAGAGGAGAACACAAGTTCGAACCCTGGGAAGACCACTTGTTGGGAAATAGAATAACTTTTAATGTTCGATCTCCCGACTGAATTAATCAGATCCCATTGGGCTCTGGATACCGGGGTACACACCGAAAATTTACCGTTAATCTTAAATGGTAATGCACTAAATGCCACCTTAGACTAGTGGTGATTGGACAAAAAGCAAGGCCCCCTTTCTATCTCTATCTCTCTCTCCGGGACCTTCGTCACCTCCTCTTCCCGGCCAATGAATAACATGTCTGGGCGTGTCCCTCGCCTCTCTGTTCTCCTGTCTTCCCCTCTGATTTGTCTTCTCCCTCTTGTCTTTTGCCGCGAGCATGGAACATCTTCCCCAGTAAGTCCGGTGGTGGTCCGTCGGTCGGTCCGCTTGGTTCCAGCCCTAAGCTCGCATTGCATTCTAGATTAGAGCGGGGTGGCATGAAATGGTCCTATATCCCCCTCGTGCAGATGCCAGAAGTAGTTGCTGGTCTATGAACCCCAGAATAGCATATCCAAATGATAAGAAAGCCCATAGAAGCTACAATTTCAAAATTTACACTTAATTTTTAGTTGTTCCAGTATGATGAAAATAGATCTTTTTTTTTTTTCGGATTTCGGGGTTCTGGGGCTGGGTCAGGGGGTTTTTGGGTGATGCTATTGCGGATTAGTTTGAGGAGTCCCCATTTCTCGATTTGTGCATGTCATCCTTGCACGGGGGCCATGCTAATCTTTTTTTTTTTTTTTTTTGTATCGTGTCAAATTTATGGGATATTAAGAGACAAGTAAGCCCACAACCTAGCTGCTTGTTAAAAAGATGCATGTTGTGTGCCGTTACCGTGCTGTTATCTATGTGGAACTACTTAATAGAGGCTCTTTTTCTCTTCTCAATTAGGCCCACACGACTATCGTACAACCATGAAAATATGTGTTCTCCAATTTATACTGCATGCAACATCAAATGGGCTGAAGTATAGTAGCCCAACATTTATTTTTACGGTTCGCAAAATTTATGTCTCGAAAATTCAAAACGATTACAGTTCACATTCAAAATTGTATCGGACCATCTCGCGACCCCCCCTAGTCCCATCCCACAAGAATGATAACTTCCCATGATTTCCTCTCTCTCTCTCTCTCTAATTAGTAAATACCAATTACGAGAAGAAAAACATTGTTGCCATTTAGATCTATTTTCGTATTCTCTGTCAATTTTGCATTCGTGTACTGATGGATATCTCAATTATTTACTCTGGTAAATTATTGATAGTTGCTTGGTGGCTTTCCTACATACTTTGCCACTTGCCCCCTCGACACTCAGATCCACCCCGCTCTGATGGTCCTCTACTGTGTTTGATTACAAAAAAGTAAAAATAAAGTACCGCTGTAATTACATAAAACATGGAGAGACCCCCTCAAATATTTATATGTATTTTTTAGTTGAGCAATTAAGAAAAAATTTATATCTTTTTTTTTTTGGACAGGACAACACGACGTTTAAATGAGATTACTCCAATACTATAAATTGAGAAACAAGAAATCCATCATGAAATGTATTTATAGCGTAAAAGAACAATGATCAAAGAACAATCTCTCTTCATTTTAGTTGCAACTCACATTGCATCATCTCCCAGGATTCTATTTGATCATCAATCCAATCACCGTAGACACAATTACAAGGCCGCAAGGCGTCATAAGATAATCAATTGATAAAAGACAACCAGAGATTGATCAGTCTGATACAAGGTGCTTTGAAGACCGTACAGAACACACATCCCTCCATATAAAGATGACAGCCTTTCGTAATCCAAAATATTACATGCTCCAGCGACTTGGCCAAAACACAATTTGAGCAGGCAAGATCCGAGCAAAGACAAGATTGCATCACATATTAAGCACGCAAATCTAAGATAAATGAGAATGCACGCATTGCTCAAGGTACCTTCTCATCTGATAGAAAGATCGAATCCAAGATAAAACTGTGAAGCTGCCACCTTCACAAATATATCGCAGACAGATAGAAAAGGACTTTTTCAGGGAGACTCGGCATCACCGACTTGGAGTTGGAGACTCACAAAAAGTGAAAAGAGGATGGGAGAAGTTCACAGAGCAAAAGCCTTTCTAGACTGCTTACATCACCCTAATCTATCAATCAACTATATTAACTGAGGACTGTGCACTGACTCCTTAAAGATCTCAACTTTGTAAATACAACCCTCAATGTCTTTCTTCACATACAATAACTATAGTCTTTCCGCTGCCGAAAGACATTCAAAGATGCCACATCTCGAAGTTCCTATCATGACAATTACAATATGAACTCCTGCAACAGCATCTAATTAAAGCAAACCTAAGGCGATAAATACACCTATTTAACACTTCTCAGTATCTTCCTTCAAATTATCAACTACCATTAACTAACAGATAATATCTGCTCAGCTGAAATAGAAAAACTACTTCCTAAGGAGATTTCAAGGACATCCATAAATGCTCTGCACCTCAGATTTCCAGGAACTCGACCACAAATATTATATGACGATCTATATATGAACATATGATAGCAGTTCACCTAATGAAAGTGGACCGAAGGCAAAGATATGCTGATCTACAAATATATTTGCTGACAGAAAAGCAATCAGCCTCGGCTAAGAGCCTTCAAGGAAGTTAATAAATCCTGCAACAGCGTCTACTGCTCGTGCTCCTTTTCAGTAAAAAAATATTATACCAAAACAATCCCACGTCAAGTGACTCAAAAAACCAAGGCTGCTTCACTCAAAACGGCCATGAGGCAAGCAAGCAGCTACAATCCATGGAAGAAAGAACCTACTAAAAGCAATTTGGAAGCAGACAATAAATTCTTCAAGCCATCAGCGGTAGCCAAAACCACATAGAACATGGCAGTAATTGCTTCCTCAAGATCAGCTAACTAATGGAGAAGTTCCATCCATTAGACCCAACTAACATAGACAATACCCAGAATGTTGCTACCCATAAGCTACGACTTGAGACGTCTACAACTAAAACCGGCCATGAACATGAATGCTTGATACATCTGATGCATTTCTGAGCAACAGCAACATAAATGTTCATCTTCAATAATGCAAATCATCTGAACGAAGCGGGTCGAATGGACATACCCGTCAGCATATATTGCTTAATGATAACAAACAAAAGCAGAAAAATATGAAACATAAAAGATCCAGAGCAAAATGCAGATTTTGCAGCTTAGAATTTTCATATCGGATATCTGTCAGATTCAGCCCCAAAATGCTACAGAGTTACAGATCTGACCTCTCATTCTAAACCGGATTAGAAGCACATCTCATGAAACCCTAACGGCGAAAAATGAATTCATACTTCCTTTTCCTACCAAGATATGAGGAGTTCAGATGAATTCTGACCAGCTGCAACTCTCAAATGAATCGATTTCACGTGCTCTGCACCTAAACCCGATCTACACCCGTGCAGCGACGGCGGGTGCAGCTGCTGCGGCAGCAGAGGAGGCGGCACCGCCGAGGAAGGAGAGGAATCCTGTGTTGGCAGGCTCTTGATCGTCCAGGAACAGGTCCTCAGGAACCCGGAAAGCACCGTGCGCGCACACCAGCGCCAGCCCGATCATCAAAGCAGAGATCAGCAGAGATCCAACGGTCGTCAAGAAAACCACCACGATGGTCATAACCACCAGCAACCCTAAGATCTCGCGGTCCGAGAACGTCCGGCCGAAGAGCACAAGCGGCTGATCGGACGGCCGGAAGAGGTAGAGGAAGAGCCAGGCGGCGAGCAGGGACAGAAGGACGAGGAGAGAGAAAGGGTGCGTGACAAGGGATAGGGCGAGGACGAGCGCGAGGAAGGCAACGTAATTGACCTTGAAGTAGGAGAAGTTGCGGCGGATCCGGGAGGCGGCCTCGGTGAGGTTTTCGGGGCGGGCCATGGAGGTGCGGTCGACGAGCTCGTACCACGGGCGGCGCTGGGAGAGGCCATGGCGGACGGAGGAGGTGAGGCGGGAGATGAAGACGCGGAAGGCGGGGGTGGAGATTTGGGGCTGAGACTGAGATCCGCCGCCGGCAGACTGGTTAGAGATCGGGAGGGTCGCGGGCGAGGCCATTGGTGATGGGTGGGGCGGGTGGAATGGCAGCGGCAATGGCCCGGCGCGCGGCGGAGATCTCGAGGGGGACGGCGGACAGAGAGAGGAGGTGCGGGGAGAGTAATCGAGGTGAGGCGTCGGATACGATTCATCGAAGCCCATTTTGGAAAGGGAATGCCACAATTTGACGCCGTTTCTTAACGGTATGAACCGACAAAACGGTATCATTTCCAAACCGTTAAAAGGGATCATCAATGGACAATGATGCTTGTTGACATTCGTCCTCGTGACTCGTGAGCCTTTGAATTGTCATAATCTAGCAATTATTGGATGGATAGCTCGATCTTATAATCCAAATGATTTCTAAATGGAATTGTGTTGATGGAATCAAAAATCATTTGCGACCGATTACTATCCTCATTATCATATTTGAAAAATCTTCTTCGTTATGTATATAAGATCATACTTGAACGTTATGTATATAAGATCAACTTAGCCCTGCATCCATACCTCCCATTTAAGTTGGGACTACCTCTATTTACCCCAAAATTTTGTTAAAGTGATAGAGCAATCAATCTCCTTGTCTAATGACTATATGAAATATACGGAGAAACCGATGAGGCAATGTAGTTCCTTGTTATTTTTTTATGTCATCGGTAATGAATGTTCTAGTACTAAGAGATCTATATATAGTGCAGGTGTTACATACGACATTGCTTTGCAGTCATATATTATCATCTCGCTCAAATTGGATTAGTTGGGATCCATTGAAAAAAAAAACTATTCTTTTAATACAAAAAAGAAAAAATTATAACACTTGAACGTCCTGCAAAATTAAGGAAGATAAAAAAGAAATAAAATTTTTCACATTTTGCGTATTTCACGTAAAGGAATGAACATCTGCATTTCCTTATTGTTTACATCCCTGAATTTATGTCGAATTGAACCTATGAATTGTATCTATTGGACAAACCATTCATTCCGAAGTTCTAAGCTTAAATTCGAGTGAATAGCGCCAAATATATACAAATCTCTATCTACTAGAAAACGGACAAGACTTAAGATTCGATCGGTTGAATCAACTGAATTCCTTCGGATTCCGACCGTACTTGTCTATTGAAATTGCCCATGCCCCCTTTGGTAGTTCATTGGTAGGCAATGGGATGCCCACCGCTGGTAAGTGAAGTGGTTGTTGGTTCCCAAAGTTCCCTCCTATTCTCTGTTGCTGAATTACTAAAACCGAAGCTGAGCTCTCAAAATCAGGTGAGGCCAGCATATCGGAGACGGTGCCAAGCTCGGGGCACTCGCTCCACTGGTCGAGTCCCATGAAGATGGGAGAGTCCTGATGATGCCTCCCGACTATTATCAGATCGAAGCTGTCTACCATCCCCCTCAAGAACGCAGCTAGACCCACACCATCCCTCACCACCTCTTCCATGTATACGAACCGCTCATTCCCCATGTTCTCGTGTCGGTACTCATAGATAAACTCCGAATCGAGCTTCCTGTCCTTTGTGTTCTCGTTCCCAAAGAGGAGGAATCTTATGACTGTTAGGATGACATTCTCATGCTTCACCATCCTGCACCCATAGGCCAAGGACTCTGCGTCATCTGGACCTCCGATGAATAGGACGGCCACGTGATAAGAGTTATGGCTATTGAGGACTGTGAGCGAGTTATCCACGGGTCCACGGTCAATCAAGATCCCAACGGAGCATGGGGCTTTCTCAAGGACGTGGAGGTTCATGGTCCGGATGTGGGGGTTCACGCTATCAATGCTCCCATCCATGGACCACAGCTTGTGGAACGGGACCACGACAAGGTGCGCCCCTTCATCCAGTGCTACCTGGCATATGTCGTCGTGCATGGTAAGGAAGTCGGAGATGGCAGTAAAGGTCTCCACCGTGACAAATCCCTCATGATCATGCCCATAGTTCTTGAAAGCGTTTGTGATGTGGCCTGAGGAGGACGTGCTTGTGTTCAGGGACCGGTCCTTGTGGCTCACGAGGATGGCGGTGGTCCTGCCCACAAGCTCCACCAGCACCATCACCATAACGAGGATTGGGCTCTCCTTGCTCGCATGAGAAATCTCCACAAGGTTGAGGAGAGTGGGGACGCTCTCTTGGCTGTTGATACAAACCAGGATGCGAAACTCCGCATCGTGCTTGGAGTGCTGGATAGTACATCGCTTGACTGATATGTACTGCCTCGAGGGATGATAAAGAATTTTTATCACCGGCGTTGTGCATGCCGTCACCACTAGGACTGAGATTACGCACAGGGAGAATGCTTCATTTGTCAGGAGCTGCAAAGAAGAAGGAAGAAGATTGAGTTCAAAGGATGTGCACTTATTTAACTAAGTTCACTATAATTTACGCGTTAGGACGTTCGGAAATTGAGTCTCTTACACCGGAATTTCTCCACATATCAAAGAGCACTAGCTCCATGACGCCTTTTGAATTCACAATGAGTGCGAGAACGAAAGCTTCCCTGAACGGCAGTTTCATGAAAAGAGATCCTAACAGTACCGCTACGAATTTGACCAGGAAAGCAAGGACCACAACCATCCCGATAATCCAAAAGGACTCAAACCCAACACTGAAGATATCCGCCTGCAACCCATTTATGGATACAAAGGTGGGGTAGAGTAATCCCGAGACGAGCGCCTCGGCTTTGGTTTCTATTGCTGTTCCAAGTGGCGGTCCATCGGGGACGAGCAGCCCAAGAAAGAGTGGACCCAGGATGTAATGTTGCCCGATGCTCTCGCTTATGAACCCGGTCATGAGCACAATCACGCACACGATCATGAAGTAAGTCTCTGCCAATGGCTTCCCCGGTGGAGTTTTGTCTATCATCAATTGGATTAACGGCTTTACGAGAAAAGCTAGTGCGAGGAGGAGAGCGAGTGCTGCTAAGAGCGCCAGAGCTGCTGAAGCTGCACCGCCAGTCTGATTCTCGGACAGTGCTGTCCCGGTTGCCGATATAAAGATATTGATCGTGTCACAAAACATCGAGGACGAAAGAGCTAACCGTCCCAAGTCGGTGTTCGAGATTCTCAGTTCAGCGACCAGGTAGGAGACAACTGGGAAGCCTGTGAGAGACTGGGCCCCGGCGATGTATCCGATAGATTTGACGAGGGAGGCGTGCATGGGAATATGACGTGCAATAGAGACTGCAAAGATGATCGTGAAGGTGAGTGTGGGGATGAGCATGAGGGTTCCGATTATGGCGGCCTTCTTGCCCGGGTTCACCATGCTGGTTGGATCCATCTTCACCCCGAGTCCGAAGATGAAGAACATGACGCCAAAGGTCGTGAAGGTCTCGATTGCAGTGATGCCCCACTCGGGGAATATGTTGGACCCAATGAATTTAGTGCGGCCAATGCACGAGGGACCCAACAGGAGGCCTGCCTGTTCAGTTTAAACTTTTAGATTAGGCAAACGCGCGGTGTGAGCTCTTTAAACAGGGAGAGGGAGGCACATAGGGAACCTTACTAAGAGTTGAGACGTGACGGACAGTTGTCCAAGAGGCTGCAAGGCGAGGTGGATGAGGTGGGAGATGACAGAGATGACGCTCATCTGAAAGAGGAGGAGCGTCGGCGGTGAACGGAGCGGGTTGGCATTCTGCCATATGTTGTGCGGGATGTAAAGCCCTTGTTGGCACACCATCGACTTGTTCCCGATCACCAGCGATGTCGCATCCCGTACATGGGCTGCTATTTCCATTGCCATAGGAACTTCTTTTCTTCCTTCCTTCCTTTGCTTATCCTTTCCTTTTTTGCTAAGGAGGAGGAGGAGGAGGAGGAGAAAGAGATAAGTCAGTCAATGGCCCTCAAATCTTGGAGAGAGATTTGTGTTTGGCCTTCAAGTGAGAGAGAGAGATCGGTAAGACATCGGTCGATAACTAACGGTTACAGTGAAAGTCTACTTTAACTATCAAAGACAATTACCAAAAATAGAAACAATACCAATTAAGAAAGAGAGGTCTAACTTATTCAGTTACTTTTGTTGATGGAGATTTAAAAAAAAAAAGGGAAACACGTTTTTGGTCCTCAACATTTTCTTTTATTGTCATTTTCGTCCGAAATCTTCTTCTTTTTCATTCTTGCTCTCAATATGTCGTATTTTCGCCACTTTAGTCTGATTGATATTTTTTGGGTTCAAGAAAAGCACAGCTTTACCCATTTTATCATTTTTAACATGAAATTTTTCTTTCACGACATGAATATAATACAAATTTTCATGAAAAATTAACAACATGCTACACGGAATACAAAACTCAAAGTTTATGTTTTTCCTAATGTTTTTCCTAGTCATTACCCCAACTTTTTCTGTCAGTAAAATGCATTCTTAAATAATATAATCTCTAAAATTTTTAAAAGAAAAACCTTTAAATGAACAAGGAAAAGGGGAGGGGCGGATGGCTCGCTAGAGGCCATCGGCCCCCTGACCATGGCCGCTAGCAACCTCACAAGTGGTCGGCAATCCTGACATCAGGGGTCGTGGCTGCTAGGAGTGTAAGTGAAAGGAGACAATTCTCAAAAAGTTTGGACTTGCCATAGAGGCCTCCCCCGCCCTTGTCCCCTTCTTCTTCTCTCCTAATCAAGGATATGGATGCTGGCGACCCCTCCACCACCCTCCTCCCCTTCGTCCTCTCCCATTATGTTTTAATTTTTCTTATTTATTTTAATATTGGGCATGAAGACCTCATCGGCAGCCACTATCATTGCCGACCATCGATGAAGCCGCTGGCGACCTTAATCAGAGGGGAGGTGGCAGCCAATTGCCCTGTTGCGCCCTGCCCTACTCTACTTCCCTCCCCTTCTCCCCACGCGTTTCCCGGTTTTTCATTTTTTTCTATTTCAAAGATATTGTTAATAAAAATGCATTTGTTGATGGAAAAGGGACCCTTTTGACAGAAAAATAAAGATTGAATTAAAAGGGGTAAAGATGCAAAAAGTTGATGAAAAAGTAGCAAAAAGAAAGATCTAGGGCCTGTTTGGTTTCGCAATTGTATTTTAGAATCACAATTCTAACTTAATTCTATTCACTACAAAACAAAATAACTCATACAAAGTCAAAGAGTGGGTCCCATTTTTATCACTTTTTCCCACAACAAAACAACATAACTCATACAAAGTCAAAGGGTGGGCCCCATTTATACCACTCAAAATCAAAATCAAAATCTGATTTTAAAATCCTACTATAAAACCAAACACCACCCTATTAATAAAGAATCGATGGTTGAGGATTGGAAGTGCCTATTTCGCTTTGTTGATTTAGTGGTGCTCATTTCCTTTCAAACCTTTCTATGATTTCAATGTCATTCCCCTGCTTACAATTTTCCATATAAAACCACTTCACTTCCTGTGACCTGATATATGGGATAATCGTGCTTTGTGAATGCATTGTGGACAGGCTATTATGAACATATTATTAGTATCCAGAGACGTTACTCTATATCAGTTGTACCAAGCTTGAGTGGTAGACGGACGCCGATTAGTATGAAATCTAGGTATAGTGAGTTATAGACCTTGTTAAAAATTTAGGTGTTAGTCCACAAATCTTTTCTCTATAGTGAGTTATAGACCGAGTTTGAAAAGGTCTTCAGAATTTAGAAACCGCATGCTTAGACATGTATATTGGGCCGGAAATGGGCTTCTGCAAGTCTTCGTTGTTAGACGAGAGTACCATTGGGCCGATCACTGTGAGGCCCATAAAGCTTTGAACCGGGCCCCGCTTCCGGGCAAAGAGGATTAGAACGATGACGTGTTTCGGATAGAACGTACGACGCACCTAGACGCGCTTGGACCGATGACGTGCCCCCCCCCCCCCCACATTATTATTTTCCCAAGACCAGATTTATAATTAATAACAGCATTTAAAAAAAAGATTTATATAATTCACTTTCTAATTTTAGTTCATCGCATTTTCTCACGAGGCCGAATTGTCCCGGAAAGCCAGCGGTGACCATCCCGGCCCCTATCCATCCAATGTCTTGAGATCGGTGGAACGGTCCGTGCCTCGGACCGTAAACTTTTTCTCATTTTCTAAATTAAAATTCGATGCAAGTATAATTGCCAATGGCGAAGATAAACGGGAAAATTAAAGTAAAGTAGGTTGGGTGGAGGTGCAGGTGGAATTACTGTGGACTGGCTCACAGACTCCAACAGCAACCGTAGTTTCAGGCTTTGGAGACTGCGCTCGGGCCCACTTGATCCGTCCCGTTGATGGGCATTTCTTATGGTCGTCTTCCCATATTGCCCTCGATCAATTGAGCAGGTGGACAGCTCAAAGCCATTCCTTTCGGGGATGGCATTTCTGCAATTACAGTCCGAATTAGGCCCTTTTATTTTCCCTTGCTCTCTATATAACTAAGCCCTCAAACATCCTAACTTTATCCATTCGTTAAGAGGTAATTTTGATTCGCGGATATCGTTTCATCGACCAGTGGCAAATGGGCGTAATTACAGGGACGTACCCAGCACCGCCGCCGGCGTCAAGCCTGAACCCGAACGCCCCGCCGTTCGTGCCGGCGGCGTACCGGGCGGTGGAGGACTTCTCCGAGCAGTGGTGGGCCCTCGTCCAGTCGTCCCCTTGGTTCCGGGACTACTGGCTCCAGGAGCGCTACTCCGACCCCCAGCTGGACGACTTCGGCTCCGATTTCGACGACTTCCTCCTCCTCCCTGAAGACCTGGACGTCTTCGACGATTACGACTCTCCGAACCGTAAGCTCTCTTAACCCATCTCAGAGTTCTCGCTCGGGACTGTCTGACTCAGGTTTCTCGCCTCTGGGGTGTCTCTGTTTCTGCAGAGGAGGACGGGAAGAAGGACGATTGCACCGATCTGGTTCCGATCGGGGGGTTCAAATGGAGGAAGCCGAAGGCTGAGAGGCCCAGATTTGCGGAGAAGGCCCCGAAGATCGTGAGCGCGAAGGTGAGCCCGAGGATGATCCAGCAGCCCAGGTAGAATGAGTCGCCGGAAGCACCGAGTTTAGATGTCTGAGTTGCCCGTTTTCTTTGTACATAGAGAAGAACTGACCCGTCGTCGTTTGTGTCTGTTCCCTTTGTGTTGTTCATGAGTACGAGGAAAAAAAATCAAACACTCTGTGGTGTCTGTTGTTGTTGTTTGATGACAAATAAATAAAAATGTTAACACCAAAAACAAAAAAGAAAAAAAGTTGAAAATTTTGGCCTTGCAGATTCTGTTCAGTGTATTCTATCTTGCTGGTAATTCAATTTCTTGCTTGGTCGGATTGATTCTTAAGCGCGTTGAGGAAGGTTATTTGAAGGCAATAGAAGGTGGTTGTCTGCAACAAAAATGGGTAGAACAGCTGCAGGATTATTTCATCGGTGAGTTTAACGTGTTACAAGCAATTTGTCTAGTCAAATAATACAAGACGATCTCGGATCTTTAATGTCACAAGCTCATGATATCGAACAAGTCGCGCAATCTCTGATTGAACTAGATAACCGGTCCATACAATCAGTTCGTTTGACCGCCGTCCCAAAGGGTAGCCTGCTTCTTGATCTTGTGAAGAGCTCTGATGACTTCCTCTGATGTTACATTCCCGGTCACCATGACCTTGTTGAGCTGAGTATCCACGTCGTATGTATCGACTGTCAAACGAATCAAGGCTTCAGAAACCCTCTCTCAATGTCCAGTGACAAATTCAGTAACCGAGATGAGAACGAGCACCTTACCTTCCATGTTCTTGATCACCTTGAGGATCTTCTTGATGCATTCGTCGCAATGGAGGCCCACTTTCAGTTCCACCACCTGAAGCAGAAATAATTTCTCCGGGATAATGAGAATTCAATCGATCAATCGATGAAAGATCAACCGAGTTACTTAACATTGGCCACGATCTCTCGACCGAGCAGACCAGTGCTGATGAAGCAGCAGACATAGTTTCTCCAAATAACAAGAATTCGACCCATCGGTGAAAGATCAACTGAGTTACTTACATTGGCCATGATCTGTCGATTGAGCAGAGCAGTGTTGATGAAGTAGAAGAGGCGAGGAGAGGGAACTTCTATTTCTATCAATCAATGTTACATTCCACTGTTTGTGAGCATGTTTAAGTAATGAATGCGGAATCGGATTCTTCGCTTGATTGATGGGAATTCTTATTACTTTTATGAAGAAAAGAGCTTCTTTTACCCATCTCTTTGTTGACTCTGCTCCCTGATGAAAAAGATAGTGAATTTGCTGAGCAAGGCCGCACCGAAGACGAGACTTCACAGTTTATATGAGGTGCCACGTGGAGCAACAAATACCGTCGAAATCGTTCTTTTCATAATGAAAAATAGAAGGCTCTATAAGAAATATTGTGTATTTGCATAATATTAAGGAAATAATCTCTTAATTAAGTGACCTGTCAAAATATATTAAGTGGTTTGAGTGAGATATTTCATATCTTGTGAATTACAGTTAATATTTTTTTGATGGGAAGATATATAAGGAAACGATATTCTTAGGGGTTTCTAGCTCTGTCTAACTAAAGGGCATGTGTCTCCATCTAAACCTCTCATACAGAGAGGTTAGGAATTAGAAGACACTCTCGATCTTATTTTGTTTTACAGGTTTATCATGACACGTGTAGAAATCATCGACGTCATCAAGACAATGGTTGAATGTCAGTTTATTCCGCTACGTAATTTATTACTATTAGATTAAATTATTAATCTTACAGTTGGTATCAGAGCCAACCTTCATGCCATACTTGATGCTATAGTCGTATCATGTGATTAGGGTTTGCAATTTACCTGTCAATTAAGGTCGATTGAATTTTATTCTTGCAATTAGGGTTTCAATTATTGCAATATTATTCGATTTTATGTGGTTAATCTGTATTCAATCTTAATCAAGCCGGATTAGGGTTAATTAAAGCTAATTAGGGTCGGATTAGGCGTTTAAGGGCCTCAGGTGGCCGCGGTCAGCCTTGGGGCGGCCAAAGGGTCACACCAGTCCCGGAATCGGTAGAGGCCGTGTGTTCGGCCGGTGACCCGACCCAGACCAGATCGAATCGTCGTCGTTCCGTGGCTTGAGATCGACGCCGCTGAAAGGCGGTGCGATTGCGGCCAAGCGGGGGTCGCCGGTTGCGTCATCTGGCTGTCGATTGCTCTACCACTGAATTGGAATCGAGCCTTGAGCCGCGTCTGGCGTTGTGGGTCATCCGGTCTTGGCCCACCCAGCTGGAATCGTGGTCGCGGCGCTCTATCTCGGTCTCTGTCCTCCCGATCCGTCCCGAACCTCCTCACAATCTCAGTCCGTTTCTCGAGCCCAGGTCGAGCCGGCGACCGTCATGGCTAGTGACGGCGATGGTCGCTGCCGTGGCAGAGGTTGTCCATGACGGGCGCTGCTGTGGCTGGGGTTCCGATGAGAGGAGGCGGCGGCGAGGGTTCTCGGGAGGTGATTGCCGCTTAGGGTTTCGGGACGAGTCGGGTGGAGAAGGTGAAGTTGACCCGACCCGGGTAGATTTCGGTTTCACCCCATCCAATCTCAGCCCGCTCCATCTTTAGTCCAACCCGAATTAGTGTTTGGGTTTCGGCCCAACTGAGCTGGTCCGACCCACTTCAGTCCTTTTGGGTTGGGCTTGGGCTGAAGCCCATTAAGTCAAGCCTGGTCCAGTGGACTGTTTTGACCGGTTCAGTGACCAGTTTGACTGGTTTGATCCTGGTTTGACCGGTTTGGGTAACTCTGACCGGTTGTCTGGTTCAGTTATTTTCTGGTCCAGTCCGATGCTATGTGGTGTGGTTTTAAGGATATAGGAGTAGTCAAAGCACCCTATATAAGGCAAATCACGTATAATTAAATTACAATATAGTTATTGGCATCAAATTGTAATCGAGTCGTGAGATTAACAGTATTGCCCCATAGGGTAGTTATTAGCCTTGAGACTTAAATTAGTCTAAGAAGGTAAATTTTGGTATTATGGTCGGATTGTTCTATGCCCAAAGGATTAAGGAATAGTTTCATCGTAATTATCAAATTTGTTTGTCTCACTAGTAACTTCATGCATTTTTGTGGCATATCCCCACAGGGAGGAGGAATTTACTATATATGGTTATTTCTTATTTTTCATAGCACGTAGCTGATGTCCTTGATCTTTGCAGTTCTTCCTCAATCTATTCTTGAAAATATTGCTCATGTTTCTATCCTTGATTGCCAAAATTTTTCTGACTGGAGGAGTCGATTCTTTTCACTCTATGGTACATGGACCTGACGCTCCGTAAGGAGGAGCCACCTGCTCCCACGGATACAGATACGCCTGAGGTCAAGGAGAAATATGAGTGGTGGGAGAAATCCAACCGCTTAAGCCTCATGCTCATGAAGTCCCGTGTGAATAAAAGCATACGGGGAGTTGTTGGTGAGGTGACTAAGGCTAAGGATTTTCTGAAGGCAATTAAAGAACAATTTGCCAAATCAGATAAGACCTTGGCAAGTAACTTGATGAAAAGGTTGACTAGCAAGATCTTCGACAGTTCAAATGGTGTACGTGCACACATTACGAAAATGAAGGACTTGTCAGCTCAACTCAAGACTCTAAAGATTGATATCTCTGAGCCATTTTTGGTCCACTTCATTCTCAATTCCTTGCCAGCAGAGTATGGACCTTTTAAGATCTCCTACAACACACATAAGGAGGAGTGGTTCATTACAGAACTCTTAACCATGTGTGTTCAAGAGGAGGAGAGGATGAAGCAGGACAAGCCAGAAGTTACCCATTTGGCTACCTGTCCAAAGGGTAAGGGCAAGAAAGATAATGGGAAGAGACAGTATAAGGCGCCACCCAAGACGGATGGCAGTAAGTTAAAGTGCTTCTTCTGTAATAAGGATGGGCATGTAAAGAAAGATTGCCCCAAATATAAGAAATGGCTTAAAAAGAGATATATCTCAATTTCTTTAGTATGTCATGAATCATTTTTCTTTGAAGCTCCTAAGAATACATGGTGGATTGACTCTAATTCTTCAATCCATATTGTGAATACCATGCAAGGCTTTCTCAACCTAAGGAAACCAACGGAAAGTGAGAGGTTCGTATATTCAGGGAATAAGAGAAGCTCTCAAGTCATTGGAGTTGGGACATATCTCTTTAGAGAGGATTAAGAGATTGGTAAAGGAATGAGTCCTAAAGACTCTGGACAACACCGATTTTAAGACTTGTGCGGACTGCATAAAGGGAAAGCAAACCAACAAGACATCTAAGGGTTCTCCAAGGAGTTATGAGCTTCTCGAAATCATACATACTGAAATATGTAGTCCATTTTCTACTCATTGTTTTAATGGTCAGAGATATTTTATCTCATTTATTGATGACCATTATAAATATATGTATCTCTATATTCTAAATGAAAAGGTGGAAGCTCTTGATGCTTTCAAATCATTTAAGGCAGAAGTAGAGAAACAAAAAGATAAGAAAATCAAGATCGTTAGATCTGATAGGGGTGGGGAGTACTATGGACGATACACAGAGAATGGACAAATGAGTGGTCCATTTGTGAAATTCCTCGAAAGTGAAGGTATAGTTTCTCCATACACAATGTCTGGCACACCACAACAAAATGGTGTTGCTGAAAGGAGGAATATGACGCTTATGGATATGGTAAGAAGCATGATTGCCTATTCTAAGTTGCCACTGTCATTATGGAGTGAAGTTTTAAAGACCGCTGTATATATATTGAATAGGGTTCCTACCAAGGCAGTGCCTAAAACACCTTTTGAGATTTGGTGCGGTTGGAAACTTAGTCTGAATCATTTACACGTATGGTGTCGTCCTGCTGAAGTAAGGGTGTATAATCTTTACATAAAGAAATTGGACACGAGGACCATTAGAGGTTTTTTCATTGGCTACTCCGTAAATTCGAAGGGTTTCAGGTTTTATTGCCCTTCACACAATCCACGAATTGTCGAATCAAATAATACAAAGTTTCTTGAGGATGTTGAACCTAGGGGGAGTAATGGTACTCGAACTATTGAGTTTGAAGAAACTCAAGAAAGTGTTTTGGTAGCTACAATACCTTTAGTTGCATTAAAGAATAATCGATCGGTCGATCATAGAGAGCAACCAAATCAGGAACAAACTTCTCCTACTGAAGTTATGTTTCAACCAGAAGAGCCAACTAGTTCTATTCAGGGCACTGAACAAGTTGATTTACGGAGATCCTCAAGAACTAGGAAACCTGATATTTCTGATGACTATCTTGTATACCTTGTGGAGTCCGACTTTGATGTTGGACCTAAGGAAGACCCCATAACTTTTTCACAGGCCATGAGTGAGGATAACTCCTCATTTTAGTTAGATGCCATGGAGGATGAGTTAGATTTATGGCTAAGAATGGAGTTTGGGATCTCGTCGAATTACCAGAAGGGGCGGTAGCAATTGGCTACAAATGGGTGTATAAAACCAAAAGAGATACTTCTGGTAATGTTGAACAATATAAGGTTAGACTTGTTGCCAAGGGTTTTTTTTCTCAAAAGGAGATTACCACGAGACTTTCTCTCCGATTTCTAAGGACTCGTTCAGGATAATTATGACAGTGGCGGCTCATATGGACTTAGAGTTACACCATATGGATGTGAAAACGGCTTTTCTTAATGGGGATCTTGATGAGGAGGTGTACATGAAGCAACCTGAAAGGTTTAATGATGATAGTCATAAAGTGTGCAGGTTAAAGAAATCTATATATGGACTAAAACAAGCATCCCGCCAATGGTATCTAAAGTTTCACAAGGTCATCACTTCATTTGGATTTTCTGAGAACCTTGTTGATCAATGTATATACCTTAAGGTCAGTGGGAGTAAGTTTATTTTCTTAGTCCTATATGTAGATGACATACTCCTTGCAAGCAATGACTTGGGTCTGCTAGAAGAGACTAAGCAGTTTCTTTCTACTAATTTTGAAATGAATGATATGGGTGAAGCCTCTTATGTCATTGGCATAGAGATTCACAAAGACATGAAACAAAGAACTTTAATGGCCCGTTTGTTTTCAAGATTAAAATCACAAAAAATTTAACTGATCATGAGCCGGACATCATTTTCCGTAATCATGCAAGGGGGACAAATATCAAACTAGCATCGAGCTCTACACTCGGACATAACTAGAGGTGCACCATTAGCTACCTCGAAATTGGATCAGACCATTATTGGGCCCATTAATATGAGACGCACTTTTAGCTTGCCTCGAAACCGAATCTGGCGTAGTGTGAGCTCATACGAGAACGCGAAAGCATAACCCGCTTTGATACCAGAAATTGTTGAACTAACGGTAGAAAAAAACAAAACAAAATGCTTTGTAAAGGGGCACACATTTTATTTTCTGCAGAGAATGCCTTTTATAAAGGCTTACAGTAACAAAAACTAAATAACAAACCCCACTATCCCTTATAACAAAAGAACAAATCATCCACTAACCCAAAAGACTAGCAACAACAAACTGAAAATTATGGATAAGAAAACACAAGACTCAAACTAAACAACAATAATAAAGACTTTGTCACAGAAACTCTATAACAAACTTATTCGAGCTGAAACAGGGGTTAGTGTTGCAATTTAACACTCCCCCTCAACACCAGCTTCCATCCTCTCCACCATGCCGAGTTGATGATAGAAACTTTCAATCTTGTGGCCACTCAAGCCTTTTGTGAACAAGTCTGCAACGTGATCTTCTGTTTTAACATGCGGCAATCCAATTTCTCCTTGCAGAATTTTTTCCCTGATAAAGTGGTAATGCACCTCTACTTGTTTAGTTCTTGCATGAAAAGCCGGATTCTCCGCCAAACACATAGCTGACAAGTTGTCACAATATAGAGTAATGGGATACAACGTTGGTAGGTGCAAATCTTTCAATAATTGCACAAGCCAAGCACTCTCTTGAGCTGCCATTGCTGCTGCTCAATATTCCGCCTCTGTTTTCGGCAAAGATACAGTTGGTTGTCTTTTGCTACACCAAGAAAATGCTCAGGAGGCCCTGCTCTGATACGTTCATTTCTTTTTCTTCTTCTTTTTTTTTTTTGCTGTCGATGGTGTCCGACGCCGTAGCAACCGTCTAGTCTACTGGGCGATATATTGTACGGCCTAAGGCCTGCCATTAAACCCCAGATGTGGATCCCCGAGAGAACCGAACCCTGGACCTAATCCCTTGTTGGTTTGTAACGTTCATTTCATTTCATTAGCAAATAGTAAATAATTTACATAGGACACACCAAATACATATAAGGATATATAACCCCACCAAAACAAACACAAAAATATTTACAAAAATGCATGCTTAAGAATCCGTTCAGTCATGCAACAATAGATCTACCGACACATACATAGTTATAAACAGTGGGTTGTGGACAGCGAAAGGGAAGCTTTAATACACCTATGTTAAATTGTAACACCAACTCCTGTTTCAGTTCGAATAAGTTTGTTATAGAGTTTCTGTGACAAAGTCTTTATTATTGTTAGTTAGTTTGAGTTTTGTGTTTTCTTATCCCTAATTTTTAGTTTGTTATTGCTAGTCTTTTGGGCTAGTGGTTGATTCGTTCCTTTGTTATAGAGGATAGTGGGATTTGTTATTTAGTTTTTGTTATTGTAAGCCTTTATAAAAAGCCTTCTCTGCAGAAAATAAAATGTGTGCCTCTTTACACAGCATTTTGTTTTGTTTTTTTTCTACCGTTTGTTCAACAATTTCTGATATCAAAGCGGGTTATGTTTTCGCGCGATCGTGTGAGCTCACACCACGCCAGATTCGGTTTCGAGGCAAGCCAAAAGTGCGCATCATATTAATAGGCCCAATGGTGGCCTGACCTAGTTTCGAGGTAGCTAAAGGTGCACCTCTAGTTAGGCCCGAGTGTGGAGCTCGAGCCTAGTTTGATATTTGTCCCTCCTCACACGAGTACGGAAGATGATGCCCAGCTCAAGATCAGTTGTTAAGGGCGGGTATTTAAGGGCACGTGGCACGAGTTAGACAACACGTTACCACGTGAGGGCGGGTGTAGAGACATGTTATCCCACATGAAAAAATTGAGAAAGAAACCACAAACTTATATGAGGCTTGGGTCCAGCAACCTATTAGCTTAAGCTTTTGGGTTGCAGATGGACTCAAGTCCGTAATTTGGCTTCCGTTTACGACCTCCCACAGGTCTTGGCCTTGCATATAAGACATCATACATGTAGACCAAGAATTGAAATTTTGATTGTTGAGCTTCTTGACTCCCTCGATGACCTGAAGATCACTCATCTTGCCAAGAGAAAATGCTTAGGAGGCCCTGCTCTGATACCAGAAATTGTTGAACAAACGGTAGAAGGAAAAAAAAAACAAAATGCTGTGTAAAGAGGCACACATTTTATTTTCTGTAGAGAATGCCTTTTATAAAGGCCAGTAACAAAAATTAAATAACAAACCCCACTATCCCCTATAACAAAAGAACGAATCATTCACTAACCCAAAAGACTAGCAACAACAATCTGAAAATTAGGGATAAGAAAACACAAGACTCAAACTAACCGACAATAATAAAGACTTTGTCACAGAAACTTTATAAAAAACTTATTCGAACTGAAACAGGGGTTGGTGTTGCAATTTAACACTCCTCCTCAACACCTTCTTCTATCCTCTCCAGCATGCCGAGTTGATGACATAAACTGTCAATCTTGTAGCCACTCAAGCCTTTTGTGAACAAGTCTGCAACCTGATCTTTTGTTTTAACATGCTGCAATCCAATTTCTCCTTGCATAACTTTTTCCCTGATAAAGTGATAATGCACCTCTACATGTTTAGTTCTTGCGTGAAAAACCGGATTCTCCACCAACCACATAGCTGACAAGTTGTCACAATATAGAGGAATGGGATACTCCGTTGGTTGGTGCATATCTTTCAATAATTGCACAAGCCAAGCACTCTCTTGAGCTGCCATTGCTGCTGCTCGATATTCCGCCTTTGTTGTCGACAAAGACACAATTGGTTGTCTTTTGCTACACCAAGAAATTGCTCCTGACCCAAGCATAAAAACAATTCCTCAACAATCCAGGAGCAATTTCTTGGTGAAGCAAAAGACAACCAACAGTGTCTTTGTCGACAACAGAGGCTGAATATCGAGCAGCAGCAATGGCAGCTCAAGAGAGTGCTTAGCTTATGCAATTATTGAAAGATTTGCACCAACCAACGGAGTATCCTATTCCTCTATATTGTGATAACTTGTCAACTATGCGTTTGGCTGAGAATCCGGTTTTTCACACAAGAACTAAACATGTAGAGGTGCTTTATCACTTTATCAGGGAAAAAGTTTTACAAGGAGAAATTGGATTGCAACATGTTAAAACAGAAGATCAGGTTGCAGACTTGTTCACAAAAAGCTTGAGTGGCAACAAGATTGAAAGTTTTTGTCATCAACTTAGCATGGTGGAATGGATGGAAGCTGGTGTTGAGGGGGAGTGTTAAATTGCAACACCAACCCCTGTTTCAGTTCGAATAAGTTTGTTATAGAGTTTTTATGACAAAGTCTATTATTGTTGGTTAGTTTAAGTCTTGAGTTTTCTTATCCCTAATTTTCAGTTTGTTGTTGCTAGTGTTTTGGGTCAGTGGATGATTCACTCCTTTGTTATAGGGGATAGTGGGGTTTGTTATTTAGTTTTTGTTACTTTAATCCTTTATAAAAGGCCTTCTCTGCAGAAAATAAAATGTGTGCCTCTTTACAAAGCATTTTGTTTTGTTTTCTTCTATCGTTTGTTCAACAATTTCTAGTATTAAAGCAGGACCTCTGGAGCATTTTCTCTTGGCTAGATGAGTGATCTTCGGGTCATCGAGGGAGTCAAGAAGCTCAACAATCAAAATTACAATTCTTGGTCTACATGTATGATGTCTTATATGCAAGGCCAAGACTTGTGGGAGGTCGTAAACGGAAGCGAAATTACGGATTTGAGTCCATCTGCAATCCAAAAGCTTAAGCTAATAGGTTGCTGGACCCAAACCTCATATAAGTTTGTGATTTCTTTCTCAATTTTTTCATGTGTAATAACATGTCTTAACACTTGCTCTCACGCGGCAACGTCTGGTCTAACACGTGCTACGTGCCCTTAAATACCCGCCCTTAACAACTAACCATGAGCCGAACATCATCTTCCGTACTCGTGTAAGGGGGGACAAATATCAAACTAGCATCGAGCTCCACACTCGGACCTAACTAGAGGTGCACCTTTAGCTATATCGAAATTGGGCCCATTAATAAGAGGCGCACTTTTGGCTTGCCACGAAATCGAATCTGGCGTGGTGTGAGCCCAAATGAGAGCCCGAAAGCGTAATCCGCTTTGATATCCGAAATTGTTGAACAAACGGTAGAAGAAAACAAAACAAAATGCTGTGTAAAAAGGCACACATTTTATTTTTTGCAGAGAAGGCTTTTTATAAAGGCTTATAATAATAAAACTAAATAACAAACCCCACTATCCCATATAACAAATGAACGAATCATCCACTAACCCAAAAGGCTAGCAACAATAAACTGAAAATTAGGGATGAGAAAACACCAAACTCAAACTAACAAACAATAATAAAGACTTTGTCACAGAAACTCTATAACAAACTTATTCGAACTGAAACAGGGGTTGGTGTTGCAATTTAACATAGGTGTATTAAAGCTTCCCCTTTGCTGTCCATAGCCCACTCTTTATAACTATGTATGTGTCGGTAAATTTATTGTTGCATGGCTGAACGGATTCTTAAGCATTTATTTTTGTAGATATTTTTGTGTTTGTTTTGGTAGGGTTATATATCCTTATATGTATCTAGTGTGCCCTATGTAAATTATTTACTATTTGCTAATCAAATAAAATGAACGTTACATACCAACGAGGGATTAGATCCGCTGGTAAGATGACAACAAGCAGTAGGTCAGATCCAGGGTTCAATTCTATCAAAGATCGACATTTGGGGTTTAATGACGGGCCTCAGGCCGTACAATACACTGCCCGATGGACTAGTCGATTGCTACGTTGCCGAACACCATCGACAGTAAAAAAGAAAAAAAAAGAAATGAACTTATCCGAGCAGGGCCTCCTGAGCATTTTCTTGGTGTAGCAAAAGACAACCAACTATTTCTTTGCCGGCAACAGAGGCAGAATATCCAGCAGCAGCAATGGCAGCTCAAGAGAATGCTTAACTTGTGCAATTATTGAAAGATTTGCACCAACCAACGGAGTATCTCATTCCTCTATATTGTGACAACTTGTCAGCTATGCGTTTGGCGGATAATTCGGTTTTTCACGCAAGAACTAAACATGCAGAGGTGCATTATCACTTTATCAGGGAAAAAGTTCTGCAAGGAGAAATTAGATTGCAGCATGTTAAAACAGAAGATCAGGTTGCAGACTTGTTCGCAAAAGGCTTGAGTGGCAACAAGATTGAAAGTTTCTATCATCAACTCGGCATGGTGGAGAAGATGGAAGCTGGTGTTGAGGGGGAGTGTTAAATTACAACACCAATCGCTGTTTCAGTTCGAATAAGTTTGTTATAGAGTTTATGTGACAATGTCTTTATTATTGTTGGTTAGTTTGAGTCTTGTGTTTTCTTATCCCTAATTTTCAATTTGTCGTTGCTAGTCTTTTGGGTTAGTGGATGATTCGTTCTTTTGTTATAGGGGATATTGGGGTTTGTTATTTAGTTTTTGTTACTGTAAGCCTTTATAAAAGGCATTCTCTGCATAAAATAAAATGTGTGCCCCTTTACAAAGCATTTTGTTTTGTTTTTTTTTTCTACCATTTGTTCAACAATTTCAAGTATCAAAGCAGGGTCTCCTAAGCATATTCTTTTGGCAAGATGAGTGATCTTCAGGTTATCAAGGGAGTCAGGAAGCTCAAAAATCAAAATTACAATTCTTGGTCTACATGTATGATGTCTTATATGCATGGCCAAGACTTGTGGGAGGTCGTAAACGGGAGCGAAATTACGGAATAGAGTCCATTTGCAACCCAAAAACTTAAACTAATAGGTTGCTGAACCCAAATCTCATATAAGCTTGTGGTTTCTTTCTCAATTTTTCCATGTGGGATGACAAATCTCAATACCCGCGCTCACGTGGCAACGTGTGGTCTAACACGTGCCACGTGCCCTTAAATACCTGCCCTTAACAACTTACTATGAGCCGAGCATCATCTTCAGTACTCGTGCAAGGCGGGACAAACATCAAGCTAACCTCAAGCTCCACATTCGGGCCTAACTAGAGGTGCACCTTTAGCTACCTCGAAACTAGACCAGGCCACTATTGGGCTTATTAATATGAGGCGCACTTTTGGCTTGCCTCAAAACCAAATATGGCATGGTGTGAACCCACACGAGCGCGCGAAAGCATAACCCGCTTTGATACCATAAATTGTTGAACAAACGGTAGAAAAAAAAAACAAAACAAAATGCCGTGTAAAGAGACACACATTTTATTTTCTACAGAGAAGGCTTTTTATAAAGGCTAACAATAACAAAAACTAAATAACAAACCCCACTATCCCCTATAACAAAGGAACGAATCATCCACTAACCCAAAAGACTAATAACAACAAACTGAAAATTACCGGTAAAAAAACACAAATCTCAAACTAACCAACAATAATGAAGACTTTGTCACAGAAACTCTATCACAAACTTATTCGAACTGAAACTAGGGTTGGTGTTGCAATTTAACATAGGTGTATTAAACCTTCCCCTTCGCTGTCCACAGCCCATTGTTTATAACTATATATGTGTCGGTAGATCTATTGTTGCATGACTGAACGGATTTTGAAGCATGTATTTTTGTGTTATATATGCTTATATGTATCCGGTGTGTCCTATGTAAATTATTTACTATTTGCTAATGAAACAAAATGAACGTTACATACCAACGATGGATTGGATCCGCCGGTAAACTGACAACAAGTAGTAGGTCAGGTCCAGGGTTCGATTTTCTCGGGGATCGACATCTGGGATTTAATGGCGGGCCTCAGGCCGTACAATACATCGTCTGGTGGACTAGTCGGTTGCTACGTCGCCGGACACCATCGACAGCAAAAAAAAGAAAACAAAAGAAATGAACGTATCAGAGCAGGGCCTCCTGAGCATTTTCTTATTGTTGCAAAAGACAACCAACTGTGTCTTTGCCGACAACAGAGGCGGAATATCGGGCAGCAGCAATGGCAGCTCAAGAGAGTGCTTGACTTGTGCAATTATTGAAAGATTTGCACCAACCAACGGAGTATCCCATTCCTCTATATTGTGACAACTTGTCAGCTATGCGCTTGGCGGAGAATCCGATTTTTCACGTAAGAACTAAACATGTAGATGTGCATTATCACTTTATCAAGGAAAAAGTTATGCAAGGAGAAATTGGATTGTAGCATGTTAAAACAGAAGATCAGGTTGCAGACTTGTTCACAAAAGGCTTGAGTGGCAACAAGATTGAATGTTTTTGTCATCAACTCGGCATGGTGGAGATGATGGAAGCTGGTGTTGAGGGAGAGTTTTAAATTGCAACACCAACCCCTGTTTCAGTTCGAATAAGTTTGTTATAGTGTTTCTGTGACAAAATCTTTATTATTGTTGATTAGTTTAAGTCTTGTGTTTTAATATCCCTAATTTTCAGTTTTTTGTTTTCTAGTCTTTTGGGTTAGTAGATGATTTGTTCCTTTGTTATAGGGGATATTGAGGTTTGTTATTTAGTTTTTGTTACTGTAAGCCTTTATAAAAGGCCTTCTTCTCATAAAATAAAATGTGTGTCTCTTTACAAAGCATTTCATTTTGTTTTCTTCTACAGTTTGTTCAACAATTTATGGTATCAGAGCAAGGCCTCCTGAGCATTTTCTCTTGGCAAGGTGAGTAATCTTCAAGTCAACAGGGGAGTCAAGAAGCTCAACAATCAAAATTATAATTCTTGGTCTACATGTATGATGTCTTATATGCAAGGCCAAGACCTGTATGAGGTCGTAAACGGAAGCGAAATTGCGGATTTGAGTCCATCTACAACCCAAAAGCTTAAACTAATAGGTTGTTGAACCCAAGTCTCATATAAGCTTGTGGTTTCTTTCTCAATTTTTCCATGTGGGATAACATATCTCAACGCCCGCGCTCATGTGGCAACGTGTGGTCTAACACGTGCTACGTGCCCTTAAATACCTGTCCTTAACAACTGACCATGAGCCGAGCATCATCTTCAGTACTCGTGCAAGGCGGGACAAATATCAAACTAGCCTCAAGCTCCATACTCGAGCCTAACTAGAGGTGCACCTTTAATTACCTCGAAACTAGACCATGCCACTATTGGGCTTATTAATATAAGGCGCACTTTTGGCTTGCCTCGAAACCAAATTTGGCGTGGTGTGAACCCACACGAGCGCGCGAAAGCATAACCCGCTTTGATACCAAAAATTTGCTGAACAAACGGTAGAAAAAAACAAAACAAAATGCTGTGTAAAGAGGCACACATTTTATTTTCTACAGAGAAGGCTTTTTATAAAGGCTTACAATAACAAAAACTAAATAACAAACCCCACTATCCCCTATAACAAAGGAACGAATCATCTACTAACCCAAAAGACTAGCAACAACAAACTGAAAATTACGGGTAAAAAAACACAAAATTCAAACTAACCAACAATAATGAAGACTTTGTCACAAAAACTCTATAACAAACTTATTCGAACCGAAACAGGGGTTGGTGTTGCAATTTAACATAGGTGTATTAAACCTTCCCCTTTGTTGTCCACAGCCCACTGTTTATTACTATTTATGTGTCAGTAGATCTATTGTTGCATGACTGAACGGATTCTTAAGCGTGTGTTTTGTAGAAATTTTTGTGTTTGTTTTGGTAGGGTTATATATGCTTATATGTATCCAGTGTGTCCTATGTAAATTATTTACTATTTGCTAATGAAATGAAATGAACGTTACGTACCAACGAAGGATTGGATCCGCTGGTAAGCTGACAACAAGCAGTAGGTCAGGTCCAGGGTTCGATTCTCTCGTGGATCGACATATGGGGTTTAATGGCGGGTCTCGGGCCGTACAATACATCGCTCAGTGGACTAGTTGGTTGCTATGGCGCCAGACACCATCGGCAGAAAAAAAAAAAAAAAAAAGAAAAAGAAATGACCGTATCAGAGCAAGGCCTCCTGAGCATTTTCTTGGTGCAGCAAAAGACAACCAATTGTGTCTTTGCCGACAATAGAGGCGGAGTATCGAGTAGCTGGTAGCTCAAGATAGTGCTTGGCTTGTGCGATTATTGAAAGATTTGCACCAACCAACGGAGTATCCCGTCCTCTATATTATGACAACTTGTCAGCTTTGCGTTTGGCGGATAATTCGGTTTTTCACGCAAGAACTAAACATGTAGAGGTGCATTACCACTTTATCAGGGAAAAAGTTTTGCAAGGAGAAATTGGATTGCAGCATGTTAAAACAGAAGATCAGGTTGCAAACTTGTTCACAAAAGGCTTGAGTGGGGACAAGATTGAAAGTTTCTATCATCAACTCGGCATGGTGGAGAGGATGGAAACTGGTGTTGAGGGGGAGTATTAAATTGCAACACCAACCCCTGTTTCAGTTCGAATAAGTTTGTTATAGAGTTTCTGTGACAAAGTCTTTAATATTGTTGGTTAGTTTGAGTCTTGTTTTTTCTTATCCCTAATTTTCAGTTTTTTGTTGCTAGTCTTTTAGGTTGGTGGATGATTCGTTCCTTTGTTATAGGGGATAGTGGGATTTGTTATTTAGTTTTTGTTACTGTAAGCCTTTATAAAAGGCCTTATATCCAAAAAATAAAATGTGTGCCTCTTTACACAGCATTTTGTTTTGTTTTCTTCTACCGTTTATTCAACGGCCTATACACCACGCTTGCCGTTGTTGGAATCTCGATCCGAGCTTACATCTAGTGCCTTATGGGACCTATTGTTGTATGAGCCTAAAATTGTTTATTCAAATCATGAGCAAGAGATTCCCCTACCCAAACAGCCTTGGGACCTAGAAACCACTCAGCAACCCTAGATCCCATTGACCAGCACCTGGGATAAAGTCCCGCACCGGAGGACACGATTCCGCTCCTATCCATTCTAGGTGGCTATCTCGATCTGACCGGATCTGCAAAGAAAACACCGGGAAACGGCCACCTAGAGCCCACACTAGTTAGATCTGAGTGTCCGACACTAGCCTGGGCCTGGAAGCAAGCAAATCGACATTGGATCCCCACTGGACTGATCAGTGAGGGAGACCCATGCCCACAACGAGAGACTGGAGGAAGGAGACACTACGGTGGGGTTAGGAAAGAGAGGAGCGGCACTGAACACGTTCAACTAAAGCCGAACGCGCCAAAACGCACCACTCTAGCTGATCGGAGCTAGACTTGAGTCTTCTAAGTTGAAGTTTCGAGAGAAAAGGAACGAGAACTCTTTTCCTATTTGTTTTTTTAAAATATGAGTTTAATATAGGGGAATTTACCTAAAATGATCCATAATTTATCCGTTTTGTCAAATATATCCCATGCTTTTTTTGTCAAATATATCTCATGGTTTATCCGTTTTGTCAAATATATCTCATGCTTTTTTTTTGTCAAATATATCCCATGATTCACTTTTTGCATTAAATCTATCCCGGTATTATCTTTTCCATCGACATCTAACGGCCGTGCTGACGTGACGTGCACGTGGCAAGTGTGGCCCACTATCCTTTCACGTGTCACATCAGCACGGCCGTTAGATGTTGACGGGAAAGATAACGTCGGGATAAATTTGATGGAAAAAGTAAATCATGGGATTGATTTGACAAAAAAATTATATGATAGATTTGACAAAATGGGTAAACCATTGGCCATTTTAGGTAAAAATTCCTTTAATATAATGAAATATAAAATATAATAAAAGAGAATAGGTTATCCAATCACAAGAATGTGATCTAGAGCCTCTAAATTATGAGGTGAGTGTATTATATCCTTTTTCATAATTATTTTACTTTGGTCGTAGGAATTTTGTATCATATATTTTTATAATTTTATCGAATGATCGCAATCCTAAGAACTGATTCGTTATTCCTCCAAAGCATCGGGATCATCCATACGAAGCGTATGTCACTGGTTGTACTTATTCGATTTGGTTAGGGAATATTACACGCGAGAATCTAACTCTATCAATGATAATAACCTCGTGACAATGTTAACACAGATGCCATAAGGATACAACATCACTTAAAATCATATCCTCTCGGAGCTTCACAGTCTGAGAAAGAACAGATTCTCACCTAAGTGTCTGGATATTCCTCAAGTTGTTAAATCAATTCTCAAGATTCTTTATCCTGCATCCATTGATATAATGGACATACAAATCGACCCTCTTATCATCATCTTCGTCATTGTCGATTCACTATTATAGTGGTCTCATTCTTTTCTTCTTATTGAAAAAGAAAAAGGCAAAATACATGGCATAGCATAACTTTTGTACTTAATATCGAATTGGACACAACCTCTAAAAATTATCTGAAAAAACACAACATTTCATTTTTACTTTAAATATGACACTTTCTTTAAAAATTCGATAGTCTTGCTAACGTGGCATGCCTATTACGTTGACAGAGTACACGTGGCGTGAATTAGCAAAGTGTCCCATATTTTGACGTGGCATGCCTATTACGTGAATGGAGTACACGTGGCGTGAATTAACGAAGCGTCCCATATTTAGCACGAAAATGAAAAGGATGTGCTAAATTGAACACTTTGGCCAAAGATTGTGATATACTACTATTTAACTTCTTATTATTATTATTATTATTATTATTATTATTATTATTATTATATGTATATGTATATGTATATGTATGCTAGCTAGATATTTGAAATTGGTATTTTCTTTAAACTCGTGTGCATTCATTAAATTACAACACATTGTAAGCTTGCATACATACATACATACATATATATATATATATAGAGAGAGAGAGAGAGAGGTAAATAGCACTTAACGGTATAACCCTGAACCAATGTGTCAAATTTTTCATATTCATTCATTTTGGTGTCAAATTTGGCAGGCCATTTTAATTCATGTTACGCATGAGTCGTTCATGTGTGCTCCATCTACCAAATAAGTGCATCACATCAGCGAAGAAACCGTTAATTTTGAATGGAAATATAACGGTGTGCCAGATTAGACACTTTTTAGATAATTTTTTAATGTTATACCAAATTCGATACAAACTTTAGTGGCCGTGCCATTTGATGTATTTTGCCCAAAAAAAAATAAAGTTTGCATTTATTAATTGACATATAGTGAAAATGAGTCAAATGACACTGGAAGGGGAATTCCTTCGAACGGGGATGAATTACGGAAGTATTACTCACGTTAATTTGATGTTAAAGATCAATGTTCATATACTCAGTTCATGAGCTCTTTTTTTTTTTTGTAATATAAAAAACTTGATGTTTATGATCTGAAGATTTCACAAAATATATAATATTATTGATCGTGATTTGACAACACGATTTAGAAATTCCAATAAAGATTTCATATTTCTTGCATAAGTCATCCAAATTATCTTATCAAGATAGCTTTCAGAATCAAAATATCTCCCAACTTTAAGTGGCAGAAGCCGATGGGTTCCCCTACTAAATCACTGAGGATGAAATGATCTTATCAGACATTTATATTTACACATACGACGTCCATCGACATTTTTATATCTTATCTCTAATTCTGACACAATCAATGATCTAGATGTTTTTAACAGATGTTAAAAAGAGCGTAACATGCACGCAACCCATGAGCTCTTATAAGCAAGCCAGTCTGACGGATTGATGCCGCATATATTTCAAGGCATATACCAAATAGGAATAGCCCATCGTACATGCAACTGTGTGTTGATAGGCTCATATGCTTATTATTTCTCGGAAAGAATTTTAAGTATGAAATGGGTATCTTTTAGACGCTTTATTCTTCGTCAGATGTTCTCAAGAATGCGTCGTCTCACTTTGTCCGCCAAGCTTTTCTCTTTGGCTTCTCTAATCCAAGGATGTCTGGAATAACATTAATTAATTAATTCAGTTTGATTATGACGTGTCTAGAATAAATAAATTAATTTAGATTGATTATGGCGTGTTCTCTCATTTATAATTAAAGAGATTTTGATGAGTGAATTTCCATCAGTAAAACTTTTTGTGCATCTTTATTTTTCCTTTCTCGGTTCATAAACAGAAGAATTATTTAATCAAACGCTTAATGAGCTGAAATTTGAATTGTCTACCTAAGCAGTTGACAAAAAGAAGAATATAATGACAAGGCCCAAACAGCTGCATCTTCGGTGACAAGTTGACAAGCACGGATTTTTTTGCCCATTTTCTTTTTGGGAAGGCCAAGGACGGATTTTCACCTCTCCTGATCGAGTTCGATTAATTTAACGACACTTTGGTAAGTAAAAATGAGATGTATACTGGCTCATATGTCGTGTGGGCATCATATATCAAGATACATCCCGATATAAATAAATAATTATAGGACATGTGAATATTCATAATCCAATTCCATGTAAACCATTTTATTGATATAGAATGATAGTAATTCAACATTGCAGACCTATTAACACCGAGAGTACCTGGACGACACATCACGACTAACACGATAAACACTCAATACGGCAAGAACGATGATGAAAAACGACAGACACTAGACCAAAACGCGACCTTAACTTAAATAGCTTGGCGGTTCACATCTCTAACGTACGTCGGATGCCACTCAGGAAAGACAAAGTCAAATAGAGCACGGCAGCCACTGGCGTGTGTGCGAGCTGTAATTAAATGTCCGTTTCTTTGTTATATGGCCAAGACCAGCCCGGGAACGGACTTCCCGACCTGACTCGAGAGGCTGCTCTCCCAAACGGAAGGCCAATGCGGCTGGGACGACGGCGATGACGAGGACGTTGAGGCGATGTCGGGGAGGTTTTTGCCGACTGATCCGAGGCAGGTGACGGTGAGGGAAGTGTTCAAGTACTCCCGGACCTGGGTGATCACCCCATGAGTGACCGTGCAGGCGTGGACCCAGCAGATTGAGCGGCCCTGGTCGCAGCCCTCGGCTAGGACGATGGGGCCCAGGGAGGTGATCTTGTCGGGGACGAACTCGAACCGGTCTTCTTTTGGCGTGGCGATGCCGGTCAGGAGGCGCATCAAAAACTGGTGGGTGGGCGGACCATGGAACCACCACTCCAGGTCTGGTGCGACGATGCGGTGCACAGTGTCGACGTCGCTCGTCCGCAGGGCGTCGTACAGGGCTCTTACAACCCCGCAACTACTGGATTCGGAGTCTTCCTCCAGAGTTGCCTGAGCAAACGCCAGTTCGGGAGCTACTTGCGTCGAGAGATGGAACAAATCGAAGTTCAAAGATGATCGCGTTATAAGACTCCGAGAGAGCGGGTAGGCTCTTTCCAGCAAATGGAGGTAATATATATAGGGGAAGGGCCGGAAGGCGATGGTGGGGGGTTGTGATCCAATGCATCCGCGTTTTCGTGCGCGTATTACGGCTACCGGCCCTCCTCGTGCCACGTTGCATATTTTTTGGACATCGTGTGAATGGGTGGGGATACTTGCGAAACGCCTGCGCGTGTTCTTTTTTTTTTTATCGTGGACCTTACACTTTCGGTCGGAAAACCGGGAGTGGGGCCCGAGGAGTGACGTAGCGGAACTTGTGAGGTTAGGTTATTACCCGACCCGAGTTCAATATTCTCGAGTGCGTAATAATTTTGGTCGGTCCTGCTTTGCCGTTCCTTTTTTACATTTTTGGCCTTTCCGATTTCATGGTCGTATTTTTCTAATTAAATAATACCGTGCTGTTCATTGTGAATCCACAAGAATCTTTACTTGTGAATCAATAGAAGAATGTTCGAGCCTTCTCGATTCAGAATCTCCCAAATAATTTTTTTTTTAAACCATTAGCATACTGCAAGTTTCTGAAATTAAGGGCATCATTTTTTCTACGAATCATATGTATCTCTAATTGCGTCAGAATTATAATGTGTCGACTCATTGTATATGTAAATGATTTCTACTTGGAAACATGATCAACCGTTGCCCGCATAGGAAGAGCTACTTAGTTAAGCTAGAAGTTTGTCCATCTTATATATCCGGTGAGAAAATCTCGTTGTTGATCAAGCTTCGATCTGACGATGAAAAAAGGTGTGCCTCCATGCGTCAGCGGTGCTCATCCCTCTCACGAGGAAGAGTCACGGTATATACCTCGATGACTTATTCTCGCCCAAACAGCAAATTATAGGAAGATACAAATAGCAGTAAGGGTGGCAATTTGTGTCGTGTCGTGTTTATACGTGTCGTGTCTAAATGGGTTCGTGTCATTCAAGTCATAACCCGTACACGACACGTTTATATCCGTGTCAACCCGTTTAGACACGTTTAAACATGTTTATCGAAACGTGTCATAATAGGTACACGTGTCCATACACGACACGATTATAACCGGTTATCCGAACACGTTAACACAACCTGTTTATCCAATCAATCCGGTTATCCGGACACGTTAACACGACACGTTAACACGACACGTTTATCCGACCAACCCGATTATCCGAACACGTTAACACGACCCATTTATTCGACACGTTAGGGTTAATGGGTTACACGATTAAATAACACGATTAATCGAAGGGTTAGTCGAAGGGTTAGTCGAAGGGTATTTTGGTAAATTTAGTTAAATAAACGGGTTAATGGGTTACACGATTAAATAACACGATTAAACATGTCTAAATAAACAGGTTTAATCGTGTATAATCGGGTTACACGGGTTCAACCTGTTAAGACACGCTTATTAATCGTGTCTAAACGGGTTGAACCCGTTTAGACCGAATATCAAAAAACCCCAACCCGAACCCGTTTAACTTCGTGTCGTATTCATGTCGTGTTATCGTGTCATGTCAAATACTGCCGGCCCTAAATAGCAGGTCCATGATATGCAATAACACATATCGTGAGGGTCAATGGTGATCACTCTCGTCTCGTACCCAAGTAATTATTATAAGTCCAATTTTTATCAAGGAAACCTATTTGATTAAAAAAAAAAGTCAAAGAGAAGCAGGCTTGTTGATGAGTTACGTAATTAATCAATGTTCTTACTTATCCCGAAATTCATTAACCATTTGGCATTATATATTTATTATTATATAGTTAGACTGACTTCACAGAATCTATATATCGATGGGAGACTGTTCGAGGATTGCTCAATGTACTACGCTATGTAGTTGTGGATTAGAGAAGGCAATGACCTTAATTGGCAAGAAAACCTAATTCCTCAGGGTCGGCACTCACAATAATATGGTGACATTTGTCCAATTTGAGCAATAATTATATACGTTTTCTTATGGATATCCGAATCAGATAGACTCATCAATCAATCATATTAATATCTTAAGAAACGTGTCCATTAGGTAACTAATTTCATTTTATCCCTCAATTTCACAAAATCCATAATTTTTTCTTTAAATGATGGGGTGGAGACCCTAAGCACAATGAATTAAAACATAACAAAAACGACACATGAAGGCCTCAAAATAATCATCAAACAGTAAAAAATCTAATTGTGGCGGACAAGTAGACAATCAATGAACTCCAAGTGGAAATGATAAAGTAAAATTGGATAACCAATTCGCACGTATGTAATATCAGAATGGGTTTTCAAATCCATAATTGTGTATGGTGTAATATTAAAGTGGGCTTTTCTAAATATCATTTTCCCAAAAAAAAAATGAATTTCGCAAAATCTATAAAACAATAGAGTCTGGTATTATTAGATGGAAATCAGATTTTCATCCAGAACTTTCCAAGATGCCCTACTAAGATTGAATTTCCGAACATGACAGGAATCATGCATATAGGATGCCATTTGTTTGGCAATTGGGAGGAGAACCATAAGTAGATATCGAGACCATGTTATGCCCTCGAAATTAATTAGGGGAAGATGGTCCTTTAAATCTAGTTGATCATTTGAAAAATAAAACTTAGATGCGCGCATTTATTTCTATAGCGTTTATATTATATCCATTATGGATATATATTTTCATGGATGTAAATTTTTTAATCATATGTCACATAATATATAATATTAGTAAAGGAATACAACCACAAGATAGATCTCAGAATCTTTGGGCATGCCGACTCACCGCATCCACGAATATCGGCTTCATAGGATTAGATACAAGGGAAACATATATGGCCGATGCTGAGTATCAATTATGCTAATATTCCCCTTTCTTTCCCCGTAATATTCCAATACAATACCTCACAAATTATAATATTATATACTGTTGTGCCTTTTAACCTATGAAATGAAATTAATATTAACTTAAGCGATTCAACCCTTACAACACCTTCAAAAGAGGTATTGGTGAGTCCCATACGGAGCTCACCAAATGGAGCGGCCCATTTCTAATATCCCAATTAAAATAGGACTGGTCCTAGCTTAAAGGGACCGGTCTTATTTTATACTTGGTTTGTGGGCACGCAACACATGTTTGTGCCGGGTTTACAAGCTGCAAAAGCTGATCCTCACTTTAAAAAGAAAAAATAAGGCTATGTCTCAACACGTGTCCCGTGTGGGACCAGAAGTGGAACTAGAGACGGAGTCAGGATTTTCTTCCAAATGGACAAAAATGTTACTTGATATAAATAGTACATAAATGTTTTTTTAGGAAACAAAATACAAATTTTACATAAGAAAAACTCATAAATAAATATACTTTTAGAAAAAAATTTTAAAAAATTTAAAGTTCAGGAGAGCAATTACCCCCTTGCCAATACATTGGCTTCGCCCCTAAGTGGAACTGACCAGTGGAGGAGTGAATTCCAATTTTTGAGGGCTCCAAATTTCGTTTTATGTGGCGTTTGCGTAGCACTAAAATGGGCCTCCTGAATTTGAGACTTGAGACCAACCATTATAGATTTTCTATTTCTTTTAAGTAACATTTATAGTTCGAGTTTTGAATATAGAAAAAATTAATGAAATAGATTTATCTCTTAGTAGATCGATTTGAATCGAATTGAATCAGTGGAGACTCATTAAACATTTAGATATCCGGTTATGTGTCCAAAAAAAACTCATCGTAAGAAAATTCTTCTCTTGAATAATAACGGATAGGCAAAATTGCGACAACTAGGACAAGTAATGCTATATTTATTTACAAAATCAAATTTAATTTAATTTGACTTTACTTAACAAAATCATTATTTTTTAAAATATCTTTCTTCAAATTCTCTCTTATATTTTTCTTATATATTATTACATTAATTTTTTAATACTAAATTCTCTCAAATATTTAATTTTTTTTTTCTCAATTTCAATACTTTTTTATCAATTTAACAATATAATCATTATTTTTTATTTTTTATTTTAAATTCTCTCACGTACTTTTTTTTAATTATTTTTATTTTCATATTTTTAAATTAAATTAAATCAAATATAATTTTATCACGAATTACAATATAAGAATCTTTGCCCTGTTCCGTAAGTCAAAGAATAAAAAGCAGATTTTGTCTTCGACATTAGTATGGAAGGAAGGTCAATGGACAAAAAAGCAAGCACTGACAGTATTGCTTGAGATAAAATAAAATATGGACCGGAATCTTTCAATCCTGCGCACATCTCCATATGATCCTAGTGATAATGTAGAGTCATATTTCGCGATTTCATTTAATATTGGTATATCTGTATAAAGGGATCGATAAAGAAAAATAACCATATATACACTCTCAGACAATTTTCTGTCGTATACTCATATCATATTGCTGCAAAAACTGTAAGTTTAAAATTTTTTAGAAAAAAAAGTACCCAGTATTTTCATGTTATATGAAGTTTTATGCGGGAAAAAAAAAACGCGGATCTTCCTCAAGAAGAAATACTAGCTTTTGCAGCTCCATTACCTGCAGGTCGGGCCTCGTCTATGCACCTGCGGCTCTCCTCGCGGACCAGCCTTGATGCAGTCCAAGGCCTTGGATCACATCATTGTTCCCAATTAAAAAACCTTGATTGCACGGGCTTTCAGCGTCGACGATCTACCGACAACAGTCACATGGATGTTCTATTGTCCTTCTTGAGGTCTGCAATGTGTTTTTATCGAGTTGGTTAGAGCGTGGTTGGCTTGTCATGGATTGTGCTGTGTCAATTCCTAACTGCTTGGAGTTATGTGGGTGTGTATTGTCGAGGTTTGATCTTAGGACTTTCTGTTGGTTTGTGTAATAAGGGATGGTATTTGGTTGGGATGCCTCGTGGTTGGTAGTGTCTTCATCGGTAGTTTCTTGGCTAGCTTCGTGGTTGGCAGTGGGTGTATGGCCGAGTCCCCGTCGGCAGTCTATCGTCGGTCGCCCTGACGACACACAATGTACATTATGGGTGTTTGAAAAAAAAAATTCATCCGTCGACCAAAAAAAATGAAATGAAAGTTTTATAGTTTTATGCATTGATATTCAAGGGGGGCTGAGGAACACGCATACATGGAAAATAATTTATTGAAAACGAAAATTCATGCAAAATTATCTCGGACTCGAGAACGATTATTTTTCGGGAAATTCAAATATACATGCAAAAAATTAGACGGGCGCAGTCCATTAGCCAGCTCAATCTCGTCTCAATAGTGAAAAAGTGATGATGTATTAAGACATGCATGTATATCAGAAAATTCCAGATTTTATGTGGACGGCTACCAATATCTGCGTAGACTGCAGTAAAGAATGACAAGGAGAATGTCTATGATGTAACGACCTCAAAAGTAGTTATACTATGCATGTAAATAAATTACTTAAATTTGTAATAAAATAATTTAATATTAAGTAAATTACACATCTTGTGAGTAAGTTACACATATTTTATTTGATAAAAAAAAATTACACATATTTTGAGAAATTAATTTGAACAAATTATTTGCTTAGTAAATTACTTACAATAAAATACACGATTTTCGAAGAATTTTTACTTACAATGATGTACCCATTACTGGATCGATCTGATTCGACTGAACTAGTCGGAACTTATTGGGCATAATGTACAGTGAAAATAACAACGATTTTGAAATAATATTACTTACATTTTTTATAAACTATTTGGGTGCACTATGCCATCAATTTTACAGTGCATTTGGTTTTAGAGTTAAGTATAGTTGAATTTTGATTTTAATTGGATTGTAATGATTGTATTGTTGAATTATGAGAAAAAATGTTAAAAAAGTAATAAATAGTTGAGAGAATTTAATATTAAAAATTGAATTGAATTATTAAAAAAATTAAAGAAAATGAAAAAAATAATAATTGTGTTATTGACTTTTGTTGTATAGTGAGTAAAGTTAAAGTTATAGTTAAAATTTTAAAAATTGATTCTAAAATCAAACTGGCTGTTAGTGATTGGACCTTAAAATTTCTAAATGACAAGATATAAAGGCTCGAGCGTGCTCTCGGATCAAGACAATGGGGATGATAATTGCATAAAAGATGGACTAAGACTTTTTTTGTTTTTTGTTTTTATAAGTTGAAGGATCAAGAATTTTTTTTTTTTGCTTGGAAAATGGATCAGGATATTATAAGTAGTTGAATTAAAGAACTGAATAGGAACTTGTTTTGTTTAATTAGAACATATTTGGGAAGAGGACTTCAGAGGGGGTCCAGAAGCAATTGTTACGTACAGAGCACTATAACAAATGAAAAGAGGGGTGATTAGACCAATCAAAAGGAAAAAGTGGTGATTAGACTATGATTATTAAAAATAATTTTTGAAAATACAATGGTCCCTTGAAACAGTCAAATTGCTATAATAAAAAATATTAAAATAAAAGGTTGCTAGACAGTTTTCGAGAGAGAGAGAAAAAAAAAAAAAAAAAAGAAGAAGAAGAAAAGAGATGGATCGTCCTCTCAGAGGGCTCCGTGGAGGGCAAAGTCAGACCCCGGAATGGGAGAAAGTCCCGTGATACGATGAATTTTTAGGATTTGGCTGAAATCCTCCTAATTATCCTTCTATAATTGCTTATAATAGTAGTAGCAATCTTTTGATCAATATTTAACGGTTGTCAATTTTAATATGTGAGTATTAATTAACTGAATGATTATTAGACATATCCCGTTTGGTTTCGAAAAAAAATTTTAACTTTACTCCACTTATTTTCAATTTAACAAAATAATTATTACTGTTCTGTTTTTATTCAATTCAATTTTTAATATTAAATTCTCTCAACTATTTATTACTTTTTCACACTTTTTCTCATGATTCAACAACACAATTATTACAAATCCATTAAATCAAAAGTCAACTATGTTTAACTCTAAAAACAAACACAACATTATGAATAAAATTTTAAGTAATTACACTTCACCATTGCAGCGAGGAAAAATCAATAATTTGATCGTGCATGGAAAATAATTTATTGAAAACGAAATTCATGCAAAAATATCTCGGATTCGAGAACGATTATTTTTCGAGAAATTCAAATATACATGCAAAAAATTAGACGGGTGCAGTCCATAAGCCAGCTCAATCTCGTCTCAGTAGTGAAAAAGTGATGATGTATTAAGACATGCATGTATATCAGAAAATCCCAGATTTTATGTGGACGGCTACCAATATCTGCGTAGACTACAGTAAAGAATGACAAGGGGAATGTCTATGATGTAACGACCTCAAAAGTAGTTATACTATGCATGTAAATAAATTACTTAAATTTGTAATAAAATAATTTAATATCTCGGATTGAAAATAATTTATTGAAAACGAAATTCATGCAAAAATATCTCGGATTCGAGAACGATTATTTTTCGGGAAATTCAAATATACATGCAAAAAATTAGACGAGCGCAGTCCATAAGCCAGCTCAATCTCGTCTCAGTAGTGAAAAAGTGATGATGTATTAAGACATACATGTATATCAGAAAATTCCAGATTTTATGTGGACAGCTACCAATATCTGCGTAGACTGCAGTAAAGAATGAGAAGGGGAATGTCTATGATGTAACGACCTTAAAAGTAGTTATACTATGCATGCAAATAAATTACTTAAATTTGTAATAAAATAATTTAATATTAAGTAAATTACACATCTTATGAGTAAGTTACACATATTTTATTTGATGAAAAAAAAATTACACATATTTTGAGAAATTAATTTGAATAAATTATTTGCTTAGTAAATCACTTACTGTAAAATACAAGATTTTCGAAGAATTTTTACTTACAATGATGTACCCATTACTGGGTCGATCCGATTCGACTGAACTAGTCGGAACTTATTGGGCATAATGTACAGTGAAAATAACAACGATTTTGAAATAATATTACTTACATTTCGATGAAGAGGTACAGTGCAATGGCATACGCTGCCGAGTAGTAACCAAGAAATTCTTTGTTCGGTTTTCATCAGCGGAGGTATCTCCCCCTTTATTTTGCTTTTCGTTTCCTTCTTCTAAATTCATCAACCTCGCGTCTAACCCCGCATTTTATTTGGGATTGGGGGGAGGGTTGGGCTAGGTTGGTTCATGCTGGGCCTGGTGGCTTTTCTTCGGGCAGGTGGCCCACATGTGCTCTTTGCGAGTTTGGGCTAGTTTTAGTTTTAGGCTTTTCTTTGGGCTTTCTTCACCAAAACTTGAACTTTAGATTCCCGAATACCATTTTATCTCAATTTCTTACTTCTTTTTCGCGATTACAAAAGATTTTTTATTTTTATGTAACGTTCATTTCATTTCATTAGCAAATAGTAAATAATTTACATAGGACACACATGCAAATTTGATAACTTCTCTCTCCTCTGTTGAGAGCTTCTCTCTCTAGTTTTCCCTTTGTTGGAAGGCTTATTCTCCTTCTTCTTCCTCCTCTCTTCCTCCATTCGTCTTTTCCTGATTCATCCATGGATAAACATCAGCAAAGCTCACTGCAAATATATCAAATCGAATCAGCTCTCATTAATCGCATCAGCCCCTACTCGCCAACTGCTCAACCACCCAACGCTAGGAAGGAAAAAACATTCTCCACAGCATTTACTACCTTTCGCAAATCCATCTCTGATCTTCCACGATTTGCAGCTAAGGGCAACAACTCAAGTCGGCAAACATTTACTTCCTCCCCTAACATTCTCCACTTACATTTAATGACATTTATCACCTTTACATCCATCAAGAAAGGCTCATCTCCAACACCAGTTCAGGTCCCCTCATATAAGCCAGCACCACAAACATCAGACTCTCCCAATCCTCCACTAATGGATCCCACTGACCTCGATAGCTCCCTTGCCAACATTTTCTGCTCACAAATGTCCATGATTCACAACAAACCAGCCTTGGAATTACAGACAAACGAAGAGGAATCACAGAATACCATTCCCTTAACCCTGCTCATTAAGCCTTTCGGCTTCAAACCTCCCCTACCGAAAGCAATCATCCCTCGCCTCCTGCAAGCCTGGAATACAAAGAACAGAGTTACTATCGCCCCCAAGAAATACACCGATGATCTTCAGGTCTGCATCTTCAAAGACAGAAGGGACATGAACTACGTTGAGAGGGAAAGAGCTTGGTCAGTACAGGGAGCCCATATGATGATATTTTGATGGGACAAAGGTCTCTCATTGGAGGAGGTAGCTTTCGACAGTGTCACCTTTTGGATCCAAATCAGAGGAATTCCACCTGAAATGCTATCAACTGAGAACATCAATAAGCTAGCAGAGTTCGCAGGCAATGTGATAGAAATCGATTGGAAGGACACGCCTACCTTACCGAAATGGTATGTCACGCCAAGAGCTCTCGTACGAGTCCCCGTTGCGCAGCCCCTGTGCCCTGGCCAGTTCATCAACAGAAAATCAAGCTCGGCAACTTGGGTGTGTTTCAAGTACGAACATCTCAAAACCTTTTGTTATGATTGTGGGCTGCTAGGCCATGACCAAAACCATTGTACATCTGACTTGCCTGCCCCCCCGAACCTCTACGGACCGTGGCTCCACTTCGACAACCAAACTGACATCCCACCACCACTGATTACTGCAACTCCAGCATCACCGCAACCAGCCACGCCACCGCCCTCATCGCCACCGCCACCGCCAACCCACCCCACCAGACCTGAATCTCCCTCCCTAAGCCACCAAAATCGCACGAATCCCCAAATCGCACAGTACATAGATGACCCTAATCACCCCATCTTTTCGGCCCCTCTGTCACTCGAAAAAGATAGCAACCCAACAAGGACCAAGTACCCTGCAAAAATCGGCCACAATCCGACTGTTGGAAGTGTATCTGAGGCAGATGAATCTAGCTTCCTCCGCCGATCGAACAGCGAGCCGAGTCACCCGACCAGAGCCTCCAGGAAAGCTGCAAGAAGCAAGGTCATCTACACAGACTCAATTTATTCGGGCTTAATTGACGAACAGGTCCAGACTGAAGCCCAATTCCAGATAAGGCATGATGTCCACCCAAACCCAAATCACGTAAGCCTTAAATCTGACCATAGCCCATGCCCAAACTGGAGCCCATATGCCAAGCGGATTACTTCAATAAAAGGCCTAAGCCCATCCCAGCGCCCTGGCCCAGGATCCTCCTCCAGCAGAATGATCAAGGACTCCCCCCAGCTGAACGTTGGTGGAAAATTGGAGCTCCAGCATGAAGCCGAGCTAATCATCCCGCAAAGAAAGAGGAAGAATGGCATTACGGTTGAAGAATTCCTCTATATGTCAGCTTCCTACGCCAATTTTCTCAACAAAATGGCAAAAACTTTTGGAGATACTATGCAACAGGACTGGAACTTGGATCAACAATGGGATCAACCAACCAGCTTCCAATCCTCTAACACTTGGGTCGCACAGAACGTGCTAATGCCAATGCCCAGCAGTGAAATGGAAGAAGAAACTATCCCCGAAGATTTCCAAATGGCCGAGGAGGCGGGCCTAATCAAGCCCCCGAGGAAGCCATGAGTTTGCTAGCATAGAACTGTCGGGGCTTAAGGGGACAGCCGACAGTTCGAACTCTTCGTCTCCTTGCTCGGAAGTATAGGCCTAGTATTTTTTTCCTGTCAGAAACTAAGTCCGACTCTAGTCAGTGCTATAAGATAGCAAAGCTGTGCAACTTAGACGGCGTCTTCACTGTTGATTCCTCTAATGCTGCTGGTGGCCTCTGTTTACTGTGGAACTCCGAGCTTAAGGTAACAATTGAAAAATCTTCTCCTAATTACATTCTTGCCATTATTGAACATCATGTTTTGCCTGCCTCTTGGATCCTAACCGCTATTTATGGCCCTCCTTATATGCATGCTAAAACTGCCTTCTGGTCTGAATTAAAGGATATTGCTGATACTATTAACCGACCTTGGCTAATTGTTGGGGATTTTAATGAAATATGTGTGGCTTCTGATAAGCAAGGTGGTCGAAATTTTACTACATCTTCTCGCACATTCTTAGATTCATTTCTTGGGCATACGGGATGTGTGAACCTAGGCTTTACTGGCAATCCATTTACTTGGAGAAACAAAAGACTAGGTCTAGCTTCCATAAAACAACGCCTAGACAGAGCCATTGCCAATGACGAATGGAGAACCACCTTCCCAAAAGCAGGAGTTCTCCACCTCCCACAAATTCGATCTGATCATAATCCAATTCTAGTGAAATTGTGGATGGAGTCATCACATAAACCTAGACTCTTTCGTTTTGAGCAAGCTTGGACTCGGGACCATTCCAGTAAGGTGATTGTCCAACAAGCCTGGAACAAAATAGTCTATGGATCTAGGGCTTACCACCTTTCCACTAAAATTAGGATGGTAAAGAATGATCTTAGAAAGTGGAACAAAGAGGTGTTTGGATATTGCGATACTAACATTGCAGGCATCATGGAAAAACTGAACGAAATTCAAAGCAAACATCCAACACCTAAGGCAAAAGAACAAGAAGAAAATCTATTGGCAGACCTTGAAGAGAATCTCATCATAAAAGATCTTATATGGAGGCAGAAATCAAGGGAGCTATGGCTAAAAGACGGAGACAGAAATACTAAATTCTTCCACCTATCAACTGTCATCCGACGGAGAGCAAATCAAATAGTGGCTATCAAGGACGACAATGGGGAATGGAGCCAAGACCATGAAGTAATTGGAGAATACTTTCTTAGAAAGTTCCAAGACCTTTTCAATACCTCCAATCCTGCAATACCTAAAGACATGGAAGACCTAATCGGCTCTATCATCTCTGCACCTGAAAATGAGAGACTAATCCAAGCCCCAGATGATAAGGAAATCCTGACAGCCCTAAATTCAATCCCGAACCTCAAAGCTCCGAGCCCTGATGGAATTCCCTCTCTTTTCTACAAGCACTATGGAGAAATAGTGAAGCCCCTAATATGTTCAGCTGTCAAGAGCTTTTTCAACTCGGGCTTCATGCTTAAAGAGTGGAACAACACATTTATCTCTCTTCTACCAAAATGCCAAGGAGCTTCCATTTTTAAAGATTTCAGGCCCATCAGTCTATGCAATGTGTGCTACAAAATCATCTCAAAAATCATTGCAAATAGGCTAAAACCACTGCTAGATAGAATCATCTCCCCAAATCAGACAGCTTTTGTAGAAGGAAGATGGATTAATGAAAACGGACTCCTAGCCCAAGAGATCCTCCACACAATGAGGAAAACAAAGGCTCGAAGAGGATGGATCGGGATGAAAGTAGACTTCATGAAAGCTTTTGATAAACTGGAATGGAGTTTTATCATCAAGATTCTGGAAAAGCTAGGATTTCACCCAATCTTCATATCCTGGATCTATCAATGCATCTCCACAACCACCTTCTCCATCTTGCTCAATGGATCACCACACGGCCACTTCTCACCATCCAGAAGTATAAGACAGGGAGACCCTATCTCACCCTATCTCTTTGTAATATCAATGGAAATGCTATCTCGACTTCTCTATAGGGCAGAAGCAAACGGTGACATCAAGGGAATCCAAATTAGCAGGGGAGGACCACAAATTTCTCATCTAATGTTTGCTGATGATCTCCTTATTCTCTCAAAAGCCACGGAAGCAAACATCAGGAATGTAAAGAGTATCCTCGACAAATTTTGCTCTTGGTCGGGACAAGAGGTCAACCGTGCCAAATCAAGCCTCTTCTTTTCCAAAAACACCACGGCAGATGAAAGAAGAAATGCAAAATCTATCATCGGCATAAGAAAACTGAAGGACAACTCCAAATACCTGGGCAACCCTTTTTTCATCAAGAGGAAAAGAAAAGAATCCTTCCAATTTCTCATTGACAAGATCAAAAGCAAACTGGCATTATGGAAGGAAAAATCACTCTCCTGGGCGGGTAGAGCCACCCTGATCAACTTGGTGGTCAATAGCACCCCAATCTACACGATGTCTCTTTTCCGGCTTCCAAAATCCACCCTAAACTCAATAGACAAAGTGACAAGAAGGTTCTGGTGGGGCACAAACAAAGAAGATGGCAACTACTATGCTCCAAAGAGTTGGGATTCCATATGCCAACCGAAGTCTAACGGAGGCCTTGGGTTTCGAAGAGCAGAAGACTCGAACAAGGCTATGCTCTCCAAAACTGCTTGGGCTCTTCCAAAAGCCAACAATAGCCTTGCAGGTAGAGCAATAAAGGCTAAGTATGGTAATTTCCTAAACTCCTCCAATCGCAGCTCTCCTTCCCCAATTTGGAAAGGCTTACAATGGTGCAAGCAAACCATCCAGGTAAATACTTGCTTTTCAATAGGCAATGGCTCATCCACCTCAGTTTGGCTAGACTCGTGGATCCCATGTATGCAGAATCATAAGCCCCTCTCTAGGCCAAATGTTGATCTAAACCCGGAGCTAAAGGTACGAGATCTAATGATATTCCAGCCGAAAAGATGGAACATTCCACTACTCACAGATCTCTTTGAGCAAGAAACAGTGCAAAACATTCTCAAAATCCACCTCCCCCAAGAAGACTACGAGGACTCAGCAATTTGGACTCTTACCACTTCAGGGAAGTATTCTGTCAAATCCTTCTATCTAATTGATCAACATCATAGATTTCAGGCTCAAAACGATACTATGTGGAAAGCCATTTGGAGCCTCAAAATCCATGAACAATTTAAACTCCATCTTTGGAGAATTGCTAGTGAATGCCTTCCCTGGTTTAGCGAAGAGAACAGCCCATGTCCTCTTTGCCAAACCAGCTCCGATAAACTAGAACATCTCTACGGCGATTGTCTCTTTTATCGTGTTGCCTGGACGGAATCACCTTGGGATATGCGGACAGATCTTATCCCATCTTCCACCGCTAGGGAGTTAATAAACTTTATTGTCTGCCCCCCACGCTCTTTGATATTGAACATTAACGATATGGCCAATTTTTCCTTATATGCTGCAATCATTCTTTATCATTTGTGGAACTCACGAAACAATGTCTTGCATGTAGGGAAACAGGCAGATCTTCATGAAACTATCAAGAGCATCAAGAATTGCTACGCGGAACACATCAGAGGGAAACAGAATGCGGTGCATGAAAAAGACAATACACCCAATCTTGTTCTGCAGCTTGAGCCTTCAAGAATACCCACAGGACCCGATTGGAACGTTCTTAGCACAGATGCTGCCTGGAGCAGTAATAGATCGCGTCTCTCTGGAGTTTTTCACCATCCAAACAACCCGCCATCATTATCTTGGTTCAAGATCTCATGTGAAGACACACCGATCCAATCTGAGGCTCGAGCAGCTCTCCTCGCCCTGAACATGGCCTTTGATCGAGGATCAACGAAAATCTGGTTACGTTGCGATGCTTTGCTACTAGTAGAAGCCATTTTGCACCCACATTCTTCTCCGTGGGAAATTAGAAGTATAGTTTCTGACATTTTAGCGTCTCATAGCCTTTTCTCGGATTGGATCTGCTCTTGGATTCCTAGGACTGAGAATACCCTTGCCCATGATCTAAGCCATTTCGGCGTAAGGTCAAATTTTCAATCGCTTTGTACTTTTGAAGAGTATCCAAATCTCAGTACTCTTGTAATTGATTCTAACTTTTAATTTCAATATATACTTTATTCAGCGAAAAAAAAATTTACATAGGACAGACCGGATACATATAAGGATATATAACCCCACCAAAACAAACACAAAAATATCTGCAGAAACACATCATTAAGAATCCATTCAGTCATGCAACAATAGATCTACCGACACATACATTGTTATAAACAGTGGGCTATGGACCCTGAGGTATAGTAACCCAGCGAAGGGGAAGCTTTAATATGCCTATACACCATGCTTGCCGTTGTTGGAACCTCAATCCGAACTTACATCCAGTACCTTATGGGACCTACTGTTGTACGAGCCTAAAATTGTTCATTCAAATCACGAGTAAGAGATTCCCCTGCCCAAATAGTCTTGGGACCTAGAAACATCTCAGCCTACACCAGCCCCAAGCCCTACATGCCAATGACCAGCACTTGGGATAAAGACCTGCACGGGAGGACACGATTCCGCTCCAACTCCATGCTCCTATCCATTCTAGGTGGCGACAATGAGGATACCATCTCGATCTGACCGGATCTGCAAAGAAAACACCAAGAAACAGCCACCTAAAGCCCACATTTGTTAGAAATTGCCTGGGCCAACGCTAGCCTGGGCCTAGAAGCAACCGGATCAACATTGGATCCCCACTGGACTGATCAGTGAGGGAGACCCATGCCCATGGCGAGAGACTAAAGGAAGGAGACACCATGGTGGGGTCAGAAAGAAAAAACAGCGGCACCGAACACGCCCGGCTAAAGCCGTACGCGTCCAAACACTCCGCTCTCTGGCTAATCGAAGCTAGACTTGAGTCTTCTAGAGATGAAGTTTTGAGAGAAAAGGAGGGAGAAACACTTTCCTATTTTTTTAAAAAAATTATAAGCTTAATATAATAAAATAAAAACTTGATAAAGGAGAATAGGTAGTCCAACCACAAGAATATAATCTAAAACCTCTAAATTATTAGGGGAGTGCATTATACCTCTTTTCACAATTATTTTACTTTGATCATAGAAATTTTGTATCATATATTTTGATAATTTTATCGAATGATCACAGTCCTAAGAACTGATTCGTTATTTCTCCAAAGCATCGGGATCATCCATACAAAGCGTATGTCACTGGTTGTATTTATTCGATTTAGTTAGGGAATATTACCCGCGAGAATCTAACTCTCTCAATGATAATAACCTCGTGACAGTGTTAACATAGATGCCATAAGGATGCAACATCACTTAAAATCATATCCTCTCGGAGCTTCACAGTCTGAGAAAGAACAGATTCTCACCTAAGTGTCAAAATGGACATTCCTCGACTTGTTAAATCAATTCTCAAGATTCTTTATCCTGCATCCATTGATATACTGGACATACAAATTGACCCTCTTATCGTCATCATCGTCATTATCGTTTCATTGTTATATCATCATCGCCGTCATTGTCATTTCATTATTATAGTGGTCTTCTTTTCTTATTATTAAAAGGAGAAAAGGCAAAATACATCACATGATACGACACAACTTTCGCACTTTATATCAAAATTGACACAATCTTTAAAAATTACTTAGAAAAGCATAATATTTCATTTTTGTATCAAATATGACACTTTTTTAAAAAAAATTTAACTGTTTTGCTAACGTGATATGCCTATTACGTGGACAGAGTACACGTGGCGTGAATTAGTAAAGAGTCTCATATTTAGCATGAAAATGAAAATATGTGCTAAATTTGACACTTTGGCCAAAGACTGATACAGTACTATTTAACCTATTATTATTAGACATATATGTATATTTATGTATATATATAGGTGTGTGTGCTAGCTAGGTATTTGAAATTGGTATTTTTTTTTAAAAAACTCGTGTGCATTCATTAAATTACAAAACGTTGTAAGCTTGCATACACACACACATATATATAGTGGGGTAAATAGCACTTAACGGTACAACCCTGAACCAATGTGTCCAATTTGGCATATTCATTCATTTTAGTGCCAAATCTGGCAGGCCTTTCTAATTCATGTTACGCGTAAGTTGTCCATGCATGCTCCATCTACCAAATAGGCACACCACATCAGCGAAACCATTAATTTTGAACGAAAATATAATGGCATGTCAAATTTGATATTGAAATGAAAAATTACGTTTTTTTAGGTAATTTTTAAATATCATATCAAATTTGATATTGACTTTTGAGGTGGTACCATTTGATGTATTTTGCCAAAAAAAAAAGTTTGCATTTATTAGTTGAAATGTGGTGAAAATTAGGCGTGTGCACGGGTACCGGATATACCCGAAATCGGTAGGAACTTATCCGTTAGGGTAGGATCCTGGTAACTCATGTTGAAAATAGGGTAGGTTCCGGGTATTAAAATTAGGAACCGGTGAAAATCGATTCCGGTTCCGATTCCTGCCTACAGAGTACCTGGAACCGGTTATTTATTAAAATAAAAAAGATGAAAGAGTAAATTTACTGTCTCCTCTAATGAATCAGAATAGAGGCACTTTGTTGTGTGAGATTGTATTATGGATGTTAATTTTGTTGATGAATTGATGAGACATAATTTATTTTTTTTGTGGATTAATCTAAATCAATGTTGATATTCTATTTGGCATGATTACTGATTATATATGTGACATTTTCGATTTTATTTAGCGAAACAAAAAAAATTACATGTTTCAACAGGGTACCCGAAACCTGTGGTATAGTACAAGTTCCGGTTTCAGGATTCAACAGGGTAGGGTCCGGTTCCAAAATTTTAGAACTTGTCCCTTACAGGGTAGGATCCGGGTATCGTGAAAAATACAGAGTATCCGGAACCGATCACCCCTAGTGAAAATGACACTACAGGGGGAATTCCTTCAAATGGGGATGAATTACGGAAGTCACTCACGTTAATTTGATGTTAACGATCAATTTTCATATACTCGGCTGATGAGCTTTTTTTGTAATATAAAAAACTTGATGTTTATGATCTGGAGATTTCACAGAATATACAGGCTCCGTTTGTTTTCAAGGTTTGATTTTAAAATTTTAACTCTAACTTTAACTCTACTCACTACACAATAAAAATCATCTCTTCAAAGTCAAAAAGGTGAGCCCTATACATAAACCCACATACAACTCCATTATACTCAATTTAATTTTTAATATTAAATTCTCCTAATTATTCATTACTTTTTCACACTTTTTCTCATAATTCAACACCGCAATCATTACAACCCAATTAAAATCAAAATGAACCAATTAAAATCAAAATCCAACTCCTAAACCAAACGCAGCAATAATATTACTGATCGTGATTTGACAACACGATTTAGAAATTTCATTCATATTTCTTTCATAAGTCATCCAAATGATCGAGACATATTTATATGTACATGAAGACGAAATGATATTATCAGACAGATTTTATATTTACATGTACGACGTCCATCGACATTTTTATATCTTATCTCTAATTCTGACACAATCAATGATCTAGATGTTTTATAATAGATAAGAACTTAATGATCTAGATGTTTTTAACATAAAGTTAAAAAGCGCGTGACATGCACGCAAACCCATGAGCTCTTATAAACGAGCCAGTCTAACAGATTGGTGCCGCATATATTTCAAGGCATATACCAAATAGGAATAGCCCATTGTACATGCAACTGTGTGTCGATAGGCTCATATGCTCATTATTTCTCGGAAAGAATTTTAAGTATGAAATGGGGTATCTTTTAGACGCTTTATATCTTTGTCAGATGTTCTCAAGAATGCATCGTCTTACTTTGTGCACCAAGCTTTCCTCCTTGGCTTCACTAATCCGAGGATGTCTGGAATAAAATTAATTAATTAATTCAGATCGATTATGACGTTTCCGGAATAAATTAAGTAATTTGGATTGATTATGACATAACAGGCCCTCATTTATAATTAAAGAGATTTTGATGAGTGAATAAACTTTTCGTACCTCTTTATTTTTCTTTCTCGGTTTATAAACAGAAGAATTATTTAATCAAACGCTTAGGTCCCGTTTGAATTCACAGTGTATTGATTTTAATTTTAACTTTAACTTTAACTCAACACACTACACAATAAAAATACACATTTCTCAATTCAAAAATTTTAACTTTAACTTTAACTCAACACACTACATAATAAAAATACACGTTTCCCAAGTTAAATTTTTAATCACATCTCATTTATCGTTTTTTACGATTAAAATCAAAATTAAAATTAAAATAACTTTAATTCTGAATCCCAATTGTCCCTTAATGAGCTGAAAATTTGAATTGTCTACCTAAGCAGTTGACAAAAAGAAGAATAGAATTGACTGGGCCCAACAGGTGCATCTTTGGTGACAAGTTGACAAGCACGGATTTTTTTTTTCCTTCTCTCTTTTTGGGTAGGACAAGGACGGATTTTCACCTCTCCCGATCGAGTTCGATTAATTTAACGACACTTTGGTAAGTAAAAATGAGATGTATATTGGCTCATATGTCGTGTGGGCATCATATATCTGGATACATCCCGATATAAATAAATAATTATAGGACTTGTAAAAATTCATAATCGAATCCCATGAAAACCACTTTATTGATATAGAATGATAGTAATTCAACATTGCAGACCTATTAACACCGAGAGTACCACAACGACACATCACGACTAACACGATAAACACTCAATACGGCAAGAACGATAATGAAAAACGACAGACACTAAACCAAAACGCGACCTTAACTTAAATAGCTTGGCGGTTCACATTTCTAACGTACGTCGGATGCCACTCAGGAAAGACAAAGTCAAATAGAGCACGGCAGCCACTGGCGTGTGTGCGAGCTGTAATTTAAATGTCCGTTTCTTTGTTATATGGCCAAGACCAGCCCGGGAACGGACTTCCCGACCTGACTCGAGAGGCTGCTCTCCCAAACGGACGGCCAATGCGGCTGGGACGACGGCGATGACGAGGACGTTGAGGCGATGTCGGAGAGGTTTTTGCCGACTGATCCGAGGCGGGTGACGGTGAGGGAAGTGTTCAAGTACTCCCGGACCTGGGTGATCACCCCATGAGTGACCGTGCAGGCGTGGACCCAGCAGATTGAGCGGCCCTGGTCGCAGCCCTCGGCTAGGACGATGGGGCCTAGGGAGGTGATCTTGTCGGGGACGAACTCGAACCGGTCTTCTTTTGGCGTGGCGGTGCCGGTCAGGAGGCGCATCAAAAACTGGTGGGTGGGCGGACCATGGAACCACCACTCCAGGTCTGGTGCGACGATGCGGTGCACAGTGTCGACGTCGCGCGTCTGCAGGGCGTCGTACAGGGCTCTTACGACCCCGCAACTACTGGATTCGGAGTCTTCCTCCAGAGTTGCCTGAGCAAACGCCAGTTCGGGAGCTACTCGCGTTGAGAGATGGAACAAATTGAAGTTCAAAGATGATCGCGTTATAAGACTCCGAGAGAGCGGGTAGGCTCTTTCCAGCGAATGGAGGCAATATATATAGGGGAAGGGCCGGAAGGCGATGGTGGGGGGTTGTGATCCAATGCATCCGCGTTTTCGTGCGCGTATTACGGCTACAGGCCCTCCTCGTGCCACGTTGCATATTTTTTGGACATCGTGTGAATGGGTGGGGATACTTGCGAAACGCCTGCGCGTTTTTTTTTTTTATCGTGGACCTTACACTTTCGGTCGGAAAACCGGGAGTGGGGCCCGAGGAGTGACGTAGCGGAACTTGTGAGGTTAGGTTATTACCCGACCCGAGTTCAATATTCTCGGGTGCGTAATAATTTTGGTCGGTCCTGCTTTGCCGTTCCTTTTTTACTTTTTTGGCCTTTCCGATTTCGTATTTTTCTAATTAAATAATACCGTGCTGTTCATCGGGAATCCACAAGAATCTTTACTTTTGAATCAATAGAAGAATGTTCGAGCCTTCTCGATTCAGAATCTCCCATATAAATTTTTTTTTTAAACCATTAGCATACTGCAAGTTTCTGAAATTAAGGGCATCATTTTTTCTACGACTCAATATATGTGTAAATGATTTCTACTTGGAAACATGATCAACCGTTGCCAGCATAGGAAGAGCTACCTAGTTAAGCTAGAAGTTTGTCCATCTTCTATATCCCGTGAGAAAATCTCGTTGTTGATCAAGCTTCCATCTGAAGATGAAAAAAGTTGTGCCTCCATGCGTCAGCGGTGCTCATCCCTCTCACGAGGAAGAGTCATGGTATATACCTCGATGAGTTATTCTCGCCCAAACAGCAAATTATAGGAAGATACAAATAGCAGGTCCATGATATGCAATAACACATATCATGAGGGTCTACGGTGATCACTCTCGTCTCGTATCCAAGGAATTATTATAAGTTCAATTTTTATCAAGGAAACCTATTTGATAAAAAAAAAAAAAGTCAAAGAGAAGCAGGCTTGTTGATGAGTTACGTAATTAATCAATGTTCTTACTTATCCCGAAATTCATTAACCATTTGGCATTATATATTTATTATTATATAGTTAGACTGACTTCACAGAATCTATATATCGATGGGAGACTGTACGAGGATTGCTCAAAGTACTACGCTATGTAGTTGTGGATTAGAGAAGGCAATGACCTTAATTGGCAAGAAAACCTAATTCCCCAGGGTCGGCACTCACAATAATATGGTGACATTTGTCCAATTTGAGCAATAATTATATACGTTTTCTTATGGATATCCGAATCAGATAGACTCATCAATCAATCATATTAATATCTTAAGAAACGTGGCCATTAGGTAACTAATTTCATTTTATCCCTCAATTTCACAAAATCCATAATTTTTTCTTTAAATGATGGGGTGGAGACCCTAAGCACAATGAATTAAAACATAACAAAAACGACACATGAAGGCCTCAAAATAATCATCAAACAGTAAAAAATCTAATTGTGGCGGACAAGTAGACAATCAATGAACTCCAAGTGGAAATGATAAAGTAAAATTGGATAACCAATTCGCACGTATGTAATATCAGAATGGGTTTTCAAATCCATAATTGAGTATGGTGTAATATTAAAGTGGGCTTTTCTAAATATCATTTTCCCAAAAAAAAATGAATTTCGCAAAATCTATAAAACAATAGAGTCTGGTATTATTAGATGGAAATCAGATTTTCATCCAGAACTTTCCAAGATGCCCTACTAAGATTGAATTTCCGAACATGACAGGAATCATGCATATAGGATGCCATTTGTTTGGCAATTGGGAGGAGAACCATAAGTAGATATCGAGACCATGTTATGCCCTCGAAATTAATTAGGGGAAGATGGTCCTTTAAATCTAGTTGATCATTTGAAAAATAAAACTAGATGCGCGCATTTATTCTATAGCGTTTATATTATATCCATTATGGATATATATTTTCATGGATGTAAATTTTTTAATCATATGTCACATAATATATAATATTAGTAAAGGAATACAACCACAAGATAGATCTCAGAATCTTTGGGCATGCCGACTCACCGCATCCACGAATATCGGCTTCATAGGATTAGATACAAGGGAAACATATATGGCCGATGCTGAGTATCAATTATGCTAATATTCCCCTTTCTTTCCCCGTAATATTCCAATACAATACCTCACAAATTATAATATTATATACTGTTTGCCTTTTAACCTATGAAATGAAATTAATATTAACTTAAGCGATTCAACCCTTACAACACCTTCAAAAGAGGTATTGGTGAGTCCCATACGGAACTCACCAAATGGAGCGGCCCATTTCTAATATCCCAATTAAAATAGGACTGGTCCTAGCTTAAAGGGACCGGTCTTATTTTATACTTGGTTTGTGGGCACGCAACACATGTTTGTGCCGGGTTTACAAGCTGCAAAAGCTGATCCTCACTTTAAAAAGAAAAAATAAGGCTATGTCTCAACACGTGTCCCGTGTGGGACCAGAAGTGGAACTAGAGACGGAGGAGTCAGGATTTTCTTCCAAATGGACAAAAATGTTACTTGATATAAATAGTACATAAATGTTTTTTTAGGAAACAAAATACAAATTTTACATAAGAAAAACTCATAAATAAATATACTTTTAGAAAAAAATTAAAAAAATTTAAAGTTCAGGAGAGCAATTACCCCCTTGCCAATACATTGGCTTCGCTCCTAAGTGGAACTGACCAGTGGAGGAGTGAATTCCAATTTTTGAGGGCTCCAAATTTCGTTTTATGTGGCGTTTGCGTAGCACTAAAATGGGCCTCCTGAATTTGAGACTTGAGACCAACCATTATAGATTTTCTATTTCTTTTAAGTAACATTTATAGTTCGAGTTTTGAATATAGAAAAAATTAATGAAATAGATTTATCTCTTAGTAGATCGATTTGAATCGAATTGAATCAGTGGAGACTCATTAAACATTTAGATATCCGGTTATGTGTCCAAAAAAAACTCATCGTAAGAAAATTCTTCTCTTGAATAATAACGGATAGGCAAAATTGCGACAACTAGGACAAGTAATGCTATATTTATTTACAAAATCAAATTTAATTTAATTTGACTTTACTTAACAAAATCATTATTTTTTAAAATATCTTTCTTCAAATTCTCTCTTATATTTTTCTTATATATTATTACATTAATTTTTTAATACTAAATTCTCTCAAATATTTAATTTTTTTTTTCTCAATTTCAATACTTTTTTATCAATTTAACAATATAATCATTATTTTTTATTTTTTATTTTAAATTCTCTCACGTACTTTTTTTTAATTATTTTTATTTTCATATTTTTAAATAAATTAAATCAAATATAATTTTATCACGAATTACAATATAAGAATCTTTGCCCTGTTCCGTAAGTCAAAGAATAAAAAGCAGATTTTGTCTTCGACATTAGTATGGAAGGAAGGTCAATGGACAAAAAAGCAAGCACTGACAGTATTGCTTGAGATAAAATAAAATATGGACCGGAATCTTTCAATCCTGCGCACATCTCCATATGATCCTAGTGATAATGTAGAGTCATATTTCGCGATTTCATTTAATATTGGTATATCTGTATAAAGGGATCGATAAAGAAAAATAACCATATATACACTCTCAGACAATTTTCTGTCGTATACTCATATCATATTGCTGCAAAAACTGTAAGTTTAAAATTTTTTAGAAAAAAAAGTACCCAGTATTTTCATGTTATATGAAGTTTTATGCGGGAAAAAAAAACGCGGATCTTCCTCAAGAAGAAATACTAGCTTTTGCAGCTCCATTACCTGCAGGTCGGGCCTCGTCTATGCACCTGCGGCTCTCCTCGCGGACCAGCCTTGATGCAGTCCAAGGCCTTGGATCACATCATTGTTCCCAATTAAAAAACCTTGATTGCACGGGCTTTCAGCGTCGACGATCTACCGACAACAGTCACATGGATGTTCTATTGTCCTTCTTGAGGTCTGCAATGTGTTTTTATCGAGTTGGTTAGAGCGTGGTTGGCTTGTCATGGATTGTGCTGTGTCAATTCCTAACTGCTTGGAGTTATGTGGGTGTGTATTGTCGAGGTTTGATCTTAGGACTTTCTGTTGGTTTGTGTAATAAGGGATGGTATTTGGTTGGGATGCCTCGTGGTTGGTAGTGTCTTCATCGGTAGTTTCTTGGCTAGCTTCGTGGTTGGCAGTGGGTGTATGGCCGAGTCCCCGTCGGCAGTCTATCGTCGGTCGCCCTGACGACACACAATGTACATTATGGGTGTTTGAAAAAAAAAATTCATCCGTCGACCAAAAAAAAATGAAATGAAAGTTTTATAGTTTTATGCATTGATATTCAAGGGGGGCTGAGGAACACGCATACATGGAAAATAATTTATTGAAAATGAAAATTCATGCAAAATTATCTCGGACTCGAGAACGATTATTTTTCGGGAAATTCAAATATACATGCAAAAAATTAGACGGGCGCAGTCCATTAGCCAGCTCAATCTCGTCTCAATAGTGAAAAAGTGATGATGTATTAAGACATGCATGTATATCAGAAAATTCCAGATTTTATGTGGACGGCTACCAATATCTGCGTAGACTGCAGTAAAGAATGACAAGGAGAATGTCTATGATGTAACGACCTCAAAAGTAGTTATACTATGCATGTAAATAAATTACTTAAATTTGTAATAAAATAATTTAATATTAAGTAAATTACACATCTTGTGAGTAAGTTACACATATTTTATTTGATAAAAAAAATTACACATATTTTGAGAAATTAATTTGAACAAATTATTTGCTTAGTAAATTACTTACAATAAAATACACGATTTTCGAAGAATTTTTACGTACAATGATGTACCCATTACTGGATCGATCTGATTCGACTGAACTAGTCGGAACTTATTGGGCATAAAGTACAGTGAAAATAACAACGATTTTGAAATAATATTACTTACATTTTTTATAAACTATTTGGGTGCACTATGCCATCAATTTTACAGTGCATTTGGTTTTAGAGTTAAGTATAGTTGAATTTTGATTTTAATTGGATTGTAATGATTGTATTGTTGAATTATGAGAAAAAATGTTAAAAAAGTAATAAATAGTTGAGAGAATTTAATATTAAAAATTGAATTGAATTATTAAAAAAATTAAAGAAAATGAAAAAGTAATAATTGTGTTGTTGACTTTTGTTGTATAGTGAGTAAAGTTAAAGTTATAGTTAAAATTTTAAAAATTGATTCTAAAATCAAACTGGCTGTTAGTGATTGGACCTTAAAATTTCTAAATGACAAGATATAAAGGCTCGAGCGTGCTCTCGGATCAAGACAATGGGGATGATAATTGCATAAAAGATGGACTAAGACTTTTTTTGTTTTTTGTTTTTATAAGTTGAAGGATCAAGAATTTTTTTTTTTTTGCTTGGAAAATGGATCAGGATATTATAAGTAGTTGAATTAAAGAACTGAATAGGAACTTGTTTTGTTTAATTAGAACATATTTGGGAAGAGGACTTCAGAGGGGGTCCAGAAGCAATTGTTACGTACAGAGCACTATAACAAATGAAAAGAGGGGTGATTAGACCAATCAAAAGGAAAAAGTGGTGATTAGACTATGATTATTAAAAATAATTTTTGAAAATACAATGGTCCCTCGAAACAGTCAAATTGCTATAATAAAAAATATTAAAATAAAAGGTTGCTAGACAGTTTTCGAGAGAGAGAGAGAAAAAAAAAAAAAAAAAGAAGAAGAAAAGAGATGGATCGTCCTCTCAGAGGGCTCCGTGGAGGGCAAAGTCAGACCCCGGAATGGGAGAAAGTCCCGTGATACGATGAATTTTTAGGATTTGGCTGAAATCCTCCTAATTATCCTTCTATAATTGCTTATAATAGTAGTAGCAATCTTTTGATCAATATTTAACGGTTGTCAATTTTAATATGTGAGTATTAATTAACTGAATGATTATTAGACATATCCCGTTTGGTTTCGAAAAAAAATTTTAACTTTACTCCACTTATTTTCAATTCAACAAAATAATTATTACTGTTCTGTTTTTATTCAATTCAATTTTTAATATTAAATTTTTTCAACTATTTATTACTTTTTCACACTTTTTCTCATGATTCAACAACACAATTATTACAAATCCATTAAATCAAAAGTCAACTCTGTTTAACTCTAAAAACAAACACAACATTATGAATAAAATTTTAAGTAATTACACTTCACCATTGCAGCGAGGAAAAATCAATAATTTGATCGTGCATGGAAAATAATTTATTGAAAACGAAATTCATGCAAAAATATCTCGGATTCGAGAACGATTATTTTTCGAGAAATTCAAATATACATGCAAAAAATTAGACGGGTGCAGTCCATAAGCCAGCTCAATCTCGTCTCAGTAGTGAAAAAGTGATGATGTATTAAGACATGCATGTATATCAGAAAATCCCAGATTTTATGTGGACGACTACCAATATCTGCGTAGACTACAGTAAAGAATGACAAGGGGAATGTCTATGATGTAACGACCTCAAAAGTAGTTATACTATGCATGTAAATAAATTACTTAAATTTGTAATAAAATAATTTAATATCTCGGATTGAAAATAATTTATTGAAAACGAAATTCATGCAAAATTATCTCGGATTCGAGAACGATTATTTTTCGGGAAATTCAAATATACATGCAAAAAATTAGACGGGCGCAATCCATAAGCCAGCTCAATCTCGTCTCAGTAGTGAAAAAGTGATGATGTATTAAGACATACATGTATATCAGAAAATTCCAGATTTTATGTGGACAGCTACCAATATCTACGTAGACTGCAGTAAAGAATGACAAGGAGAATGTCTATGATGTAACGAACTCAAAAGTAGTTATACTATGCATGTAAATAAATTACTTAAATTTGTAATAAAATAATTTAATATTAAGTAAATTGCACATCTTATGAGTAAGTTACACATATTTTATTTGATGAAAAAAAAATTACACATATTTTGAGAAATTAATTTGAATAAATTATTTGCTTAGTAAATTACTTCCAATAAAATACACGATTTTCGAAGAATTTTTACTTACAATGATGTACCCATTACTGGGTCGATCCGATTCGACTGAACTAGTCGGAACTTATTGGGCAAAATGTACAGTGAAAATAACAACGATTTTGAAATAATATTACTTACATTTTTTATAAACTATTTGGGTGCACTATGCCATCAATTTTACAGTGAGTTTGGTTTTAGAGTTAACTAGAGTTGAATTTTAATTTTAATTGGGTTGTAATGATTATATTATTGAATTATGAGAAAAAATATGAAAAGTAATGAATAGTTGAAAGAATTTAATATTAAAAATTGAATTGAATAGTTAAAAAAATTAAAGAAAATGAAAAAAGTAATAATTGTGTTGTTGACTTTTATTGTATAGTGAGTAAAGTTAAAATTATAGTTAAAATTTTAAAAATCGACTCTAAAACCAAACGGGCTATTAGTGATTGGACCTTAAAATTTCCGAATGACAAAATATAAAGGTTCGAGTGTGCTCTCGGATCAAGACAGTGGGGATGATAAATGCATAAAAGATGGACTAAGACTTTTTTGTTTTTATAAGTTGATGGATCAAGATTTTTTTTTTGTTTTTGCTTGGAAAATGGATCAGGATATTATAAGTAGTTGAATTAAAGAACTGAATAGGAACTTGTTTTGTTTAATTAGAACATATTTGGGAAGAGGACTTAAGAGGGGGTCCAGAAGCAATTGTTACGTACAGAGCACTATAACAAATGAAAAGAGGGGTGATTAGACCAATCAAAAGGAGAAAGTGGTGATTAGACTATGATTATTAAAAATAATTTTTGAAAATACAATGGTCCCTCGAAACAGTCAAATTGCTATAATAAAAAATATTAAAATAAAAGGTTGATAGACAGTTTTCGAGAGAGAAAAAAAAAAAAAAAGAAGAAAAGAGATGGATCGTCCTCTCCGAGGGCTCCGCGGAGGGCAAAGCTAGACCCCGGAATGGGAGAAAGTCCCGTGATACGATGAATTTTTAGGATTTGGCTGAAATCCTCCTAATTATCCTTCTATAATTGCTTATAATAGTAGTAGCAATCTTTTGATCAATATTTAACGGTTGTCAATTTTAATATGTGAGTATTAATTAACTGAATGATTATTAGACATATCCCGTTTGGTTTCGAAAAAAATTTTGAACTCTGCTCCACTTATTTTCAATTTAATAACATAATTATTACTGTTCTATTTTTATTTAATTTTTTTAATCATTCAATTCAATTATTAATATTAAATTCTTTCAACTATTTATTACTTTTTCACACTTTTTCTTATGATTCAACAACACAATTATAACAAATCCATTAAAATCAAAAGTCAACTCTGTTTAACTCTAAAAACAAATACAACATTATGAATAAAATTTTAAGTAATTACACTTCACCATTGCAGCGAGGAAAAATCAATAATTTGATCATGCATTCTCACCGTCCATATATCTACGTGATAGTAAGCTTTCATTCATCTGCTTGATGCAATTTCATTAATGATTTTTTGCGTCACACACACGAAGTAAGACATAGGATTTTTTAATGCAGAAATGATTTTTCCTTCGATTTATATTATTAAAAACGAGGGCATTTTGTCCAGCGGAGAGATTCGGCTGTGCCGAATTCGGAGGTAATAGAATAACTCTTTTTGAATGATTTCTCAATTCAATTATTAGGCCTTTCTAAAGGGGATTTGATATTTTTATCTTATAATAAATTGGTATATTTCAATGACTCATTATTGATAAATGTCACAGAACACTTACCTGATCAGAAAAAAACTGTCATAGTCTAAGCACTTCTTTCCTTTGTTAAGTGCACTTACGTCGTTCATCCATTAGGAAAGCCTTTATTTAAATAGCCGATGAAATGCCAAATAAATCATGAACTCCCGTAGGTAACGTATCGTTGTTCTCTATTAATATTCCAAGAGAAAACAAAATGTGTGTGAGAGAAAAACATCATAGTTCGTACTACAAAATAGCAGTATTTACTATGATTTTACCATTGACTGAATCCAATAAACTTATGCACGCAAACGTCAATTCTGATAAAAATTGTTCGAGTTTTGTATCACGGCCGGCGGTCAATCGATCATTCTTATACATGTACCACATCGAATCTTCTCGTGCAACTCTCTTGCTGGCATTTGAACTTTAGTTAGACAACCACTAGATGTAGGAATTAATCAAAGGAATTAATTAAAGGCGCAAGACTTGTGTTAGATTTTGCGTGTACATGCAGACCATAAACTTAAAGTGCCCATTTTCCTCATAGATCATACATCACCCACAGCATGAATTTCCCCCTCGTGGATTTGAATAATTATAAATGGACGTAAAGTAAGAAATTCCTTTTAACACAGCGACAAGTGTCATCTCAATTTCTTCATACATAAATTATTATATTATATTATATTATATTATATTATATAGTAAACTAACAATTTGCCCATTAACATATTGATGTTACATCAAATCAGATCTCAAAATTTTTTTAACATCAAATTGGACATTGACAAATTAAAAATACATCAGATGATCAATTTCGTCTGCCTGTTGTTCAATAATGGACGAGAACATACAGTGTGCCATTTTCTTTTACTTTTTTATAGCAATTTTGACATTATCTATTAAATATACCTCATATTTCCCCTTTAATCAGAGAGTTTCATCAATTTTTTAACGGCAAACAGATAGAAGTGACAATATGATGTACATTTAATACGTCAAGGTCAAAATTGACGTAAAAAATATTTTGAATTCAGATTTGATGTAACATTGATCTGTTGAGGGACAAATTATTAGTTTACTCTATATTATATCATAGGGTAAATTGCACTGGTGGTCCAAAATGTTTTACAAATGTTACATGATGGTACAAAATGTTTCAAAGTTGTTTCATGATAGTACAAACCGTCAATAGGCCATGACGCCGTTAATATTTAGCTGACGTGGCGCGTCCTATGTGTCACTTTTGTTACGTGGAACCAATCATAATGCGTCACGTCATTTAAGAGAAAATAAAATTTTAAAAAGTCCAAAAAATACAAAAAAAATAATTAAAAAATACAAAAAAAGAGTAAAAATTTTCAAAAAAATAAAAAAAATATTTTAAAATTTTGAAAATTATTTTTTAAAAATATAAAAAAATAATGAAAAATACAAAAAAGAGTAAAAATTTAGAAAAAAAAAATTAATTTTAAAATTTTGAAAAAATTTGAATTTTTAAAATTTTTTTAAAAAATTAAATTTTTTTTTTTTAAATTTTTTAAATTTTTTTAAATTTTTAAATTTTTTTAAAATTTTTAAATTTTTAATTTTTAAAAAAATTAATCTTTCCTATTAAAATTATTTTAAATTTTAAATTAAAAGTTTAAATTATTTTTTTTTTTAAAATTTAAAATTATTTTTAAAAGTTTTTAAAATTTTAAATTATTTTTAAATTTTAAATTTTTAAAATATTTTGGCCACGTCAGCAAGGAGGTGACACGTAGTAGCCACGTCTGCATCGGCTTGACGGCGTTAAGCTCGAGTTGACGGTTTGTACCATCATGAAACAACTTTGAAACATTTTGTACCATCATGTAACGAAAAAAACTTTTTGGACCATCATGTAACATTTGTAAAACATTTTGGACCACCAGTGCAATTTACCCTATATCATATTATATTAAATAATGAAAACTCAGGTAGGGAGCAGGGCGGGTTTCTCTTTAATAGTTTTAAATTTCTTTAATTCGATTATATATACAAGTCTTTTTTATTCTCAGGGTGTTACCATTTGGCATCCAACCAGTCCAATTATGCTAGATTCAAACGAGATCGACCAGAAAGAGATAAAGCTCTGATCGTAAATTTTTTCAATCGTGCACCTAACCTTAGAAGAACAAATGCCGAATCATTTAAAACCAACCTCACGTTGGTAGAACTTCTAATCAATTTATCACCAATTTAAATAGCCACTTTTTAACCAATATGAATTGATTTAAACGGTTCGGCGATTGTTTTCCTTACGTAGGGTCTCGAAATCAAATCTTGTAAATGTTAAAAATTCATGTTGAGAGAGCTTTACCTTCTTCCTTAGTGAGCCGATCCGGCTCAAACTGGATTAGTTAAAACCCGTTGAACTTCCGAATACTAGGATATACACCCAAAAAATAGGCACTTTTTATTTGTGTTGTTTTTATTTTTTGGTGATCATTGCAAGATTACACCAACATATGACTGAGACTAACATTGACTTGATTGTGACAATGAGATGTTTTTATCAATCCCCTACTGTAAGTAAATTCATTGGCTTAAAATTGATGGGTCACTTAAGGTCTATTGTTCTTCGATCATAGTTTTCTAATTAGAAATATTGACAACTCAAATTAAAATTAGTTTGAGAAATGTTAGCTTTAAAACTGTATGAAATACTAACTAGTATAATGTTTTGAAAAATCTTGATCATTTACTTGGGAGTTTATAAATTTTACATATAAGTAATTTTATCATTAATTTTAATAATACTCTATATTGATTATCACACGATTAATATGATAAACTGAAAAATTGATGAAATTTTTTTCCAACCCGCTGCATCGCACGGGTGTTGCATGCTACTTATGTAATTCATTTACCAACGTGGATTTGAGGTGGTTCGGTGCATGTTCTTCTTGAATAAAGTCTCGTGTTTGAGTCTTGTGGATGGAGAACATCAACATATTAAGAGAGCTTTCTTTGAGTGAGTCACTCCAGCTCGAACATAGATTAGCCAGGCTACACAAGACTTTCGAATAGCGGGTGGTGCATAGTAAAAAAATATTATGTGCTTTATTTGACCAAGATGCATTATGTAGTTGGCAAATTATACTCTATGTGAGGAAATGTTACTTGTAAAACAGATATTTAGAATACAGTAAAAATACCTTGTGGTGGGACCAAACGGACACAGAGCCAAGATTAATAGGAAATTTATTCGATCCAGTTCTGTATCTTCTCGAAATAAACACAGTCGATTATAAAATATAACATAGTCGACTGGAGTTAAAGGTTTTAGGGTGCGATTAATTATGAGTATTTTAGCAGTCAATTATATTCATTTGAATTCTGAACCGGGTAAGCTTCAAGATTAGTATATGTTGACAATTCCTCGTAAATCCACCGTAATAATTATGTATTTTTTATTTATTATTTTAAAAAAAATCTAGATCATGTAATGTAATGGCGTGACTGCGTTATGCGTGATCTTAAATGAACCCACTACTCCCATTTTTCCCACCGCCCATTGGTAATTGGACCACACATTGCCAAGCATAGTCAAAAATATTCTATGTGGCTGTCAATTGTATAAAGCTGTGGAAGGTGAAAATTATTGGATGCTGTTATAAATAAGATAAAGAAATTGCAATAACATAAATGCATGGTATCGAAATTAATAAGAAAAAAACCAATAAAATAATATCAATAACTATGTGTTTTGGAAAACGTCATATGTTCGGGTGAACTCAAGACTGATGTCATTCACCGACTATATTACAATTTTTTTTCTCTTCTTTGTCGTGTTCGATTTTCTTACCAACTTTATCCGTCTTTGTCAAATTAAGAGTGATCTCTACAATTTGAGTTGACAAAACTTTCTTCGTTGTCTTAGCTTATTGGTTGAGCAAGCAATAAGAGGGGAATGGTCAGCAAGATTTTGATTTAATTGTGCCTTTTAACATCTGAAAATCTAGTGATCAGCCCTTTAGATTACTAAGGGTCATAGGGCCATAGGGCCATTTCTTGGCTCCGTCTATAATAGATTTTTATTCATTAATAAACTAAAGTTTACTAACTAATTGATAAAATAAAATATATTTATTTAATAAAGATAAATGTTAACTCCAGTAAAATTTCGAATTCGAGTTTTATAAATAAAAAATTCACGTTAAAAGATTTTTATTCATTAATAAGGTGACCTGACGCGAACTGAATTAATCGAATTTAATAGACTTTCGAATATTAAAACGCACTCGAAAAGAGAAAACGATAAGCTCAGAAATTCTTTTTCTCGGGGAGCTTGACCTCAGCAATTTTGTTTGGTCTGTTTTTGATTGGCCGATGATTTTTTTTTTTTGGGTTACAATTGGCCGATGATTTGGCAAATACATTCCTCGGATGATGAGGCAATATCCTGATGAAGTTATTAAATATTACAAAACAATCATATACAATATATATATATATATATAAAACACGAGATGCGCTAGAGCAAATATTCAAAGAGTATTACTTAACGTTTAATTGTTAACACCCAATAAGAATGCTTAAAAGTGAAAAATTAATTCAATAAACGATTCATAAATTCTAAGTATTATAATTAATTATTACTCATATGAGTAATGCTTTATCAATATATATATATATTGCACTCAATCAGTTTAAAACTCAATTATCACATCTTAAAATCCTCCTACCGTCAGTATAGATTCGTCAACTGCATCACTTCATGATTTGTCTCGTTTCTTTTTTTTGATCTCAGGACGTTCACTCTTCTCCCTATAGTATTAATTTCCATGTATCTACAACTCTACCACACAAGTAATTTCAAACGGTCATGGAATTTTCTCGTCTTTATGAAATTTCAGTTTCGAATCTTGTCCGGAAGCTGCAGAAGGCAGTTTCCTCGTCTCTCTGATATTTCAATTTCGAATTTTCGCTGGAAAACGAATTTGCTTGCATCGTCCAGAGGATAAATTATACCTCCATTAAGCCTTGCAATCGGTAATAGCTTCAGGGAGTGAGGTTTCTTAGTATGTTATTGTTTGTTTGTTTAACATCGTGGATAAAGTAAAGTGGGCTACAATTGAGAATTATGTTTATGGGGACGCATCAGATGTTAGCCTTTGGCAAGGGGAGGAGTCAACTAATCTGAACATAGCCCATGTTAACTGACCCAAAGGGATCACCCCCAAAGAGTCGTACATTAGGCCTAGCTTTTCATCTATGTCTGCATGAATGATTCACCTTGTGGCTATTTCGAGCCGGAAGGACTCTAACGGAGCTATGCCGGTCCAAGAACACATCAATCTCATCAGAAATGCATTTGAGGCGCGCATGCTGCTTATCATTGTTTTGTCTTACTTTCAAAGAAATGGAAAACTGATGAGCAAAATGGTTATTTGACAGATACAAATAAACGAGTTTCATTATGGTGATATTTGAAACTTTCGATTCACAGACGGAACGAATTGGCTCCCTCGTGTATCAAGCCTTCCGGTGGAGCTAAGGGCAACGATCTATCTCTTCGCTTGTAGGAAATCTCTAAACAAACAGGCAATTAGAGAAAAGGGCAACAAAATTCTCTGACAAGAAAGAAACATCCATCAACTCCTTCAGCCAAATACTTGCGTAGACATCCCAGCGGTTATTTTGGCAAAAACAGTAAGATATGAGAGCAGCTCTCCATGATTGTCCGACGTGCAGACATAGTTTGCAGAAGAGAGTGACATGAGAATCAACTAAAAACCAGTACAAAAAGTGCAGCCAGGCAATGAAATGACGTACATGAGCTGGTGCAACCGGGATCCTCTGTAGTTCGATACCGTGCAGTTTGTGCAATAATCTCAATAAAACTATAGACAAGAAATATTCGTTGAGGAGAACAATTTACAGACAGGATTGCACCAACTGCAGGGATCGTCCACGAGGAAACCTTTTACTCGATGAAAATGATAAAGATGAAGAACAAATAAGCTAAGCCATTGCATAAGTACATTCTAAAGTACATTCCATCTCTTCTATGATTACTGCAAGAGATTTTTATATGCATGTAGATGTGTGAGAGTGGGAAAGATTGCCTGTGCACTAGTAAGAATGCCCATTTGCACATTTTGGACAAGGGCAGTGAGGAAACGAGAAGAATGAAATTGAAAATTCGTATATAAATGACTATATGGATCCTATAAGCCCCATGAGCAACATCGATACGAATCCTGCGAAATAAAGGTGACTCGTGTACATTTCATATCCTGCAATTTTATCGCATCTTGTCACACCCACGACTCATTACAAAAACAACATGAAACAATATTTTCCAAACGGACAAACAGAAATTCTAAGGGATGATAAAAATATTGCCGAATTGTCAATCCTTACAAATAACTAATGGAGCAGGGGGGCTCATAGGTTCGTCCTTACCTCCCACAGCAGCCTCTTCTTTCCCTGCAGCGGGCTTTCCTTCTGGACTATAATACCCCATTGAGATTCTTCCTGGGCTCGGAGAGCTGGGCCCCGACTTCACTTGATCCTCGCGAGGTAGAGGGGACATTGCCTGGCCCTCCTTGTCCTTATCATTCTCCACCACCCGTTTGACACAGAACTTCTCCTCCATGATATCATACGAATTGCTTGTCCTCACTTCCTGGGCAAGGGAGCACCAGCAGCAGCAAAGCCAGAGGGCGCAATCTGCTGCCGCAGGCTTACCGAAACAAAACTTATAAGGTGGTAAATTATATCTCTTCCTCATTTGAATCCTCCAGAATCCACCATAGAGAAGACCAAAAAGGCATAGGAGAATTCCCGCCACGCTCAGAACTTCCCGAACAATCTCGTTGTCTATATTAACAGCTGCTAAGTTGAATATCCAAAAGGGAGCCATACAGAACAGAATAAAAGTAGCTATATGAACATACATGTTCCCAAACCTGAGCCTTTCCATATTCCATCCAAAGACACAGCAGCTACAGAATAGAGAGAGGTAGGCTATGGATATATCATTCCAGAAATCAAGTATTCCTCCACTCCACCTTGGGCTAGTCTCTACGATCCTCTGCTCATCCTGCTCTCTCAACGCAAAAGAATACCTCTTCTCTAAGGATTTACGTCTTAGGGCCTGACCAGTGGAAGAAACTTCTAGTTGGGACTCCTCGTCAAATTCAGAAACATAGTCTTTCCCGAGCGGGCTGATGATGGTGTATAAGCCTGCAACAGCAGGGGCCCCAATTGCAACTGAGATACAAATCCCAACCCCAAAGGCTGGTCGTTCCGACCTCTTGTACCCTACATTGAGGCCGCACAGCGCGTACTGGGCAAAACAATTGATGTGTAGCAAGATCACCACCACCATCATGTGGGCCCACTCATGTGGCTTGTAGGTCCCATTCTTGCAGTAGATCTTCCTCAGCCTCGAGATATCCTCAGGCTTCCATCTACATAAAAGCACGAGGTGATAGAACCTCTTTGGGTGTTGGTATAGACACATGAGGGTGAAAAGGGCATTGAGGATCTGGTTATTAACTTCAAACCACGCATTCCTCGCAGACTTTTTGGGGATAGCCTTATTCAACATCCCAGTCATCACAAGGAAAAGTATCGCACCCGACACAGCGACGCAGACAATCCAAATGAAGAGGGCCAGGTTCATCGGGTCTCGGATCCATTGCTTGCTCATCTTGAGGAGTGAGCCCCAGTCGATTTTCCGAGAGAATACCCCAATAATACGCTCTCTGATTCCGTGGCTGTTAGAGGAAGCCACAGAACGTGACATCTTGTCGCGTTCCTCCGCTAACTGCCGGAATTTAGCGGAAGCAGAACCAAACTTCAGGAGGTTTAACCTGCCAGGAAGAGTGCTCAAGGCACCCTGGAAACCCGTGTGAGATTGCGGGGTCTCATTGGTCAGCAGTGTTTTCCTAGATGATGATATATTAAAAGGAACTGAAAGATTCCTTCCACTGGTATCCGATTCCTCCATTTCCTTTTCGCCATTCAGCCCATTCCCATTACCAGTGGGGGCCATCCTCACATGAAACAGAAGCCTCTCAAGAATTTCCCCAAAAACCCGAGTTCTTGAACAACCCGGCAGTGATTCAGAACCCCCAAGCAACCAACATGATCTGTCAGTCGGTCACACGATAGAAATTGCAGTCTGAGAAAAAAGAGAAGCAAAGAATCACTCCACTGAAAGCTGCAACAACGAACAATTTTTCTTGCTAACTACTCCAAGAACTGCAGCTCAAGTGATAGCGACTGCAGTCCACTTTTACTCGCTGGGAACCAATAGCACAGAACTTTCACATTCAGCAGACACGGGCTTCAATCCTTATCCAACACCTAGATATTAATTCCGGAAATACGAAGTACGAGCCGAATCACATCAAGAAGAAGGCCTTAAGACGAGGACATACCGACGGAGTCCACAGAGCAACCAAGACATAACCGTCTAGGATGACCTCGATACTGGGGAGAGGTTCCCATCAAGAACACAGCAGCCATGCTTCCAGATGATGATGAAGAAGATAAATCAGTTTAATAATCCCCAGTGGGTGAGCCGCTGATTTCCGAAGCTGAAGAAAGGCGGAGTTTTCATGAGAAGAACAGGGTGTCGAGAGAATCAGAGAGAGAAAGATGATTCCTCCGCTTTCCCCCAAAACAGTGTGGAAAGAATGCGGTGGTTGAGCCGCAGGAGGAAGATGGAAACGACGACGCTTTAGCCCGCTGCGTCGTCAGAAGCATGACACTGTAGCGGACGTTATCGCCGTGTGCGTAACGGTCTTCTTCCTGTTAGCCGACAAAGACCCGCCGTTTCCCAGCCGTTCTTAATGTGTAAAACGCGGCATAATGTGTAATTTGTTTCTTTTCGGTAGTTAATATGTAATTTTCTTTTCAGTAGAGGCATAATATTATATGTAATAAGTAATTGGACTGTAACATACATACATACATACATATATATATAGTGGTAGATATACATGTGCGCTGCACGTGAAAAATTCTTTTATCTAGTTATAATGTATGCTACTGAAATGTTAAGAATATATAAAATTTAAATTTTATAAGAAAATTATAAATATATCTAATACTATGAATTATTGTACTGGATAGTAATTATAGTGCACCAAATTAATAAATATGAAATTACTTAACTAACTATTTAAATCAATTGATAAAATTATTTTCTTTTTTTAATAAAACGTAATTGCAGTTACTAAAAACTAAAAATAAGTCAATGTAATTGAAAAAATGACCCTTCTCATAAAATACATAAATAAATATGACAATGACGATGGCAACAACAATAATAATAATAACAAAATTTATCACAGCAATAGGTAGATGTGCTTAATAATAAATATACAAATTTATAATTAAATCAAAATCCCAAAAGAAGATATGCATGCCATATTTAAATTAGATATTACCGTAAGACAATATAAATACATACATTTTTCAAAAAGTATATCGTATATCTATAATTTCAAATCCTCCTTGTTACTTTAAGCTTTTTAATGTAATATGTACAAGTATAATTTATTTTTTCTCCATAGATATCTACTAAAAACAACACCATGAAAATCATTTTATCAATTTTTTAAATATGTATTGGACTTTTTCGAACACATAGTCAATAAAAAAAAGGAGAAAATTTTTATCTATATCTATCTATATTTATACTATATTTATATTTATATTTGTTTATAATGTTACAAAAGTGAGAAGGAAATGTTTGATCTTTCACTTTTCTAAAATGCTCTTAATGAAATAGTGTTCCTAATGTAATTTTACTTTTATTTGTGGTAAAGTCGGGGGCATGGCCCAAATTACAATGATAATGTAATTTTACTTTGATAAACACCCAATTGACCCTACTTTCTCTCTCTCCCACTCATCCATCTGCTCTCATCCTATCTTCGACCATTCACTCAGCCTATTTATTTTAAGTTATTTTTTTTTATTTTGTTAACTATATCTCTAATTATCTTAAATAAAAAATTAGTTTCACCTAAGGCTTCTCGAGTTTACCGAGTTGATTTCGAACTTGTATTTTCCTAGTTATATATTTCTATTATTTCAATTTTGTAACTCAATTATTTATATATTAATCACCATGTGTAGCATAGTCCCGCATCTAGTGCTATTATAAAGGGAGATATCTCCCTTTCGTCTCACTTTTACTTATCAAGATTATCATTTTTAGCTTAAAATAATAAAAGCCACAAAATTAAGATTAAATTTATGAAAATAACTACCTATGCGATCACCCTATTTTTCTCTCTTCCACTCCCCTTCTCTCCTTTCTCAATCTTTCCCCTATTGGTTGCCTGTTCTAAGACACCAATTAAACAAATTGAATGAGTTCGAGACTCCATATAACTGTACAAATATCCTCAACTGTTTCAGGCCTTTCCTATCTTTGTCTTCCTCCTTTGCCAAAGCCAAACATTTCAAGGCTAGTAGATGTTTAAATGATGTTGTATTAGATGATACATATATTGTCATTAGTCATAATCATACGCCAGTCATTGTGACGTATGGAACGTCTCTTCTCTCTACACGTGGAAATACAACGAATAACACACAAAAAATAGAAAAAGCATACTCAACAATGCTTAAAATAAATGAGTTTTCAAAGTGAAACTGGTTCGAGAATGTTATGCAAGACGTTCACTTCAAAGTAGATCTCCATCACTACCATTGGTGCAAATAGCTCCACGACATGCAACTCCCAAGATTTAATGAACTATGGGAGAATTTTCTAATATGCACTCAAATGGAACATTTGATGAACTTTTAAATCCTTGGATGCTATTGAAGGATAGAGTTCTAGAATCTCATAATATTTGAATAGAAATTTTCGAAGGGAGGGAAGAAGGCAAATTTCTGAAATTAGAACACCAAAGAATGTAAAAAGAAGTTTCTCAAAATGAGAGAACCGACATTTATAGTTTGTAAAACCTCATGTCTCTTCAATGTATAGACACATCTCTCTTCAATATATAGATACATATTCATGATTTCATAAAAGATATTCACCAAACTCTTAAAGAGACATATCTTTAGACGATCAAGGGACGTGAATACATTTTTCATGAATATGTTAAATTTTAAATCATCAAAATAAAAAAAGAAATGTCCATGTCTTGTGATTTCAACCGTAGGATTACACGTAACCAATAGAATATGTAAATCTTAATATATCAATTAGTTGTTAGATCAAGCAATACTAAAACCCCCCCTGCTTACATGCAAGTCTAGACACTCACATATTGAAGTATTCTTTCATTGACAGAAGCAACAATAATTTAAAAAACTTATTTTTTGTTCACTAATTAATTCATAGACATGATTTTATAGGTGAATGATCACATATATGGTGTATGGAATGTAGGTTAATTTAGAGATGAAACCGTAAATAAACTTTGATCAGAATTTGAAGATGATACTTATTGAAAGGTCGTGACTCGTGAGTCACAATCCAAAAGATAGAAAAGCAAAAAACAATGAGGCACGGGGGTGTTTTAGGAAGAAAAGTTAGAGAAACAACTATGCAAAGAAATTCTCATCAAAGTGTAATTAGGCTTATTCGTAAGTCATATAGGCATGTGTCAAATTTTCTATCTATTACATCATAAAGAACCAGACACAGCGATGAGACAAAGAATGTTGAGCATGATGAGACAACAAATGTTGAAAAAAAACCTAGATGTAGCAAAATTTGAAAACTAAAAGTCAGTGTAAAATAAATAGAACAAATGTACCTGTGGTGATGGGCTAACTCGATTGAGAAGGATGAGCGAAAATGAAATGTAAAAAAATGATCAATGAATAGAAAGAACCATATATGTGTGTATCTATATATATATATATATATATATATATATAAAATGAAAGTGTACAACCAAAAGTCATAAGTCGAAAATGTACGAGAAAAAATCACGAAAATACAATATTATTTTTAAAATAATTAAAATTGGAAAAACACATCGTATTTTTATGTAAAATATAGATTTACATATAATATAGATGTACATAATTTTTGGAAATTTATCCAGGAGTAGTCCGAGAGGCAGCCACACCTAAGGTTTGAAGCGGCGCGTTCCCCTCGCGGACCGGTCAACGTAGATTGGGATAAATCATTAATTGTAATATCTAAAAACCGGGGAGTGCAAAGAGAAAATGTCACGCAGACCTTTTCCTGAAACTCAAAGCTTGTTATTGAATAGAATCCTACATGAAAAACGTTTTCATGGAAGTAAGTTGATTATGGGTTTATGAATAGAATACTTCATTTCATACAATAGGAAGTATGCGTATAGAACCATAGAGGACTTGTACAGTGTACTCCCGAGAACTGTCTGCAAGAGAATCATTGCTTGGGAGTACACACAAATTAAACCCGGTTTATTGGAACATGCTATTAGTAGTGTTCATAGAACTCGCAATTACAAATAAACCGAAGGTTTTATAGACACACATCGGTCCAAGCAAACCCAAACTCATCCGAACAAACCAAAGTAGTCAGAGTGACAGGCATCAATAGAGGTAGCGGTCCGCATCCATGGGAAAAAAGAAATGAAAAGACTCTTAGGTGAGATCATCTTCCTCCAATTCCTTGGCCTTCAGCTTCTCCTTCACCCTCAGGAGAAGGGTCGTCTTCCAAGAATCCTACGCACACGGGGGCAAAACATCAGGACACAGGAAGAAGGCGTGTACAAAGTTACCAATAGAAATATTGGTAATGTTATTGCTTTTCCAATGAAATAGTTAATGTTATCTAATCTTTAAACATACGAAAACACAACAGGTAACAGGAGAGGGATGCCGGTGGTACATAAGATTTTACACAAAAGAAATGCTATTCCTTCTAGGTTAGTCGAAATTTACCAGTGGAGTCATGCTATCAAATTCCTTCACAACATCGGTGAACTTCACGACATCTTCCTCGTCGATGGCAGCAGCAATATCCTGATATCACAAGGTTAGCTTTTCCAGCTCAGTTCTGTGGTACTCAGGAGCATAGCGTGGACCATTATGTAAGAGGAAATTATCTGACTACAAGCATAACACTCATTGGGAAAGGCAGATCATGGTCGAGAGTATTTGGACTTCCAACAACCAACAATGCAAGTAAATAAGATGAGGCAAACTGAAATTTCATAACTCCTAAATCGATGCTTCAACACACACAATTTAACTTATCTAGGAAGGAGGAACCTAAGTTCAGAAAAGAAATGATCAAAACACAATAAGAATGAGTTCCAAGAAATCAATCACCTTTAACAATCTGCATTCACGTGTTCCTGAAAACGTTGGGTCAAGTTCCTGCAAGAGCAAAAGCAGTGAATGGAGTTAGCTTCCATAACAATAAGTAATACAGTGAGATGCTGAAGAAGCGCCAAAAGGTCACCTGGTAACGGTCCAATGCATTTGAAATCGCAACAACATCGCCCTTGCAGAGCTGACAAATGCCAGCATTCAGCAAATGCCCTTTGACTCCGTACTTCAGCAAGTTACTGTTAAGGGAATGCCGTGCTACGGCCTCGTATATCTCAATAGCCTTCTGATACCTGGAGAAAAATAAACAAGAAACATCAAATTCCATCACTGAATCACGAATGATATCCTTCCAAGCATCGCGTGCAAAACATCTCTCTTTCCTTTCTGAAATGCAGCTAATCAACATTAACGAAACCACACCCAGAGGACATACATAACTTGGCACCTAAATGCGAATGCAAATCCCAACAAGTGATCAGAATGAAATGCTCTTATAAGTATCTAAAGAAATGATTATTTATAAATCAGGAATATTTCTAGAAAATGGATATAGAAGTAAGATTAGATCTAGTCCAAAACAAATGTTATATTAGATTATTCTGCTCTCATCAAAATTACATATGCATCACGCAGAAAACTTTTGCAATTCAAAATACAGAGCATGATGCAGCTGAAGGTCGAATCAAAATAAATCTATTTGTTAGTCCCAGCTCTTGTAGAAAATAACGTGAACAAAATTATACAACAGAGAGAGACTTACTGCTCTAGCTGTGCTGCAAACTGAGCAACCTTCTGCCTGCACTGATTGGCCGAAGTAGTTACTTCCTCACTTTCAAAAAGCTCAGCTGCTCTTTCAAAGTTGTCAATGGCCCCTTGAATGTTCTGCTCAGACTCATATAATTCGCCAATTTCCTGCAAGAACCAAATTGCAGTTGATGTAATTTTGTCCAGAAAAAGACAATAATCTCTAGAGAGAGAATCCAGGTAAGATTACCTTGTAATATCTCGCAGCCATATTGAGTCTTCCATTCTCCATAAAAAGGTTCACAGCCTGCTCCAAGCAAGATATTGCCTCTGCAAAAATAGACATTCGATTAAATAGAGGTCTTATCTGCCTCAAAACACAAAATGGTAATGCATAAATTCATGTTTGGCATCTAGACGAACTCAAGGCCATGAAATGTAATCTACCTAATAAATCATTTAGAAAAAGAATATCAAAGACTCATATTCTGATTGTTCTGCAAATGAAAGATCGAGAAATAATATTGACTAGTGTAGCCTGAAATAATCACATAAATTATGGTTACCTAGAACCGGAAATTATCACACTAAACAACCATACCCTTGGGTGATGTTTTCTTGTAGCAATTGGCAGCATCAACGTAAGATGAAGCAGCTTCATGCCTGCTTTGGCTCTGTACCACATGCCAAATGACACATAAGTTCTTACACCATGCTATATAACTATAAGCCTGCTTACAGTGCCCAATGGTTTTCTGAAAAACTAGCACTTGCCTTCAAATGACAATCAGCCAACTTGATATATGTCGACCCAGCTCTATCCCCTGAGACACATAAATAAAATACGGTGATTAGCAGGACATAAACAAAACACTTGTTGTCTAAAACTTAAATTTTAACATTTGACACATTGGCTGATCCAAAAATACATCCCTTGTGCTTTAAAATTTAAAAATAGAAATTACGAGCAAAACAGATCAGGAAGCATACATAGATGTCCTAAGAGACAGAAACATAAAAGGATATGCATAACCTGCCTGAACCCAACAATTTCGTGGTTTCAGATTGTCAATATCATCAGAGTTGCGAAAACAGTATCGACTCTTCTTCAGAGTTGCAGTTATATAGAGCAAACAAGAGTCCGGAGAACGCGTTTCAACAATAAAAGGAAGAAAATCCAAATCGCAAATCGCTCTTCTAGTTCTAAAGCTGATTCGATGCAGATCATTGCTATCTTTGAAAATGGAGCCGCAGGGAGGAAACGAAAACCAAATCCATCCGTCCAACATATGTCAAGCAAAAGCCGAAATCCGATCAAAAACCCTAGGGCTTTGAGCTTTCCCAACCATCGCGATCCACAGAACACAAACTAACCCAGCCGGTCGCGCCAAAACCCCAGGAAGCTCCCGCATTCCTCATGCGAAAGCAAAAATCCCGGCCAACAAAACGAGGGAGAGAAAAATCAAATCAAGGAGATGAAGGGAGAAGGTCAAGTACAGGCTTTGGCGAGCTTGAAGCAATTGGCGGATTTGTCGAACAGATCGGCGGCGTCCTCGTACTTGGACCCTAGAAAGCTCCAGCTATTGAGCTTCTTCTCGGCTTTCTTCTCGTAGTCCTCTCCCCTCGCGAGCTGATCCCCCATTTCTCGATTCCGATTCTACCGACCGGAGAGCATGCAAATTCCGGTCGTTAATACGAGAGAAGACGACGGCGACGGACGACGGTGGTGGCGGAGCAGGTGGTGCCGGTCGTGGTGAGAGGAGAGACAGGTCAGGTCTTTGTTGGCTCTGTTAAGAAAGCAGAAATAAGAAATTGCAGAAAAAGAAAAAACTATTTTTTCTTCCTTTTCCCCACTTCTTTGAAAATTCATCTTCGAAATGGATCCAAGCAGCTGTGATCTTTTCTATAATTCAGCCCAAATCTGTGAGGCCCAATGGGCCTAAAAGTTCGAGGGAACGAAAAGAAGCCCAACATATAGGCCCATGAGTGTTGTACCAAAAAGGACTTTGCCCATTTGCCCGAAGGATGATTTGATACGCTCCATTTAGTTTACAAATAATAATTTAATTCTATCTAATTCAACTCTATTCTTCTCTAAATTCAACAATATAATTATTATTATTTTATCTTTTTTCATTTAATAATAATATATATATTTTTAATCACTTTTATAATCAATTTTTTTAATAATAAATTCACAATCTACTTTCACATCTATACATATATACATAGATATATATGTGTGCGCTTTCGGACATCAATACCATTTATCAATACATGCAATAATTATATAAAATCAAGTTGAGTTAAATCACTATATTTAATTCGAAAACCAAATGAAACCTGGTATAACTAAGGTTTCAAGTTGAATGAATCATGATAGTCAATTATGAGTGGGGATGCTATGATTGCACCTTTTGTGAAAAGATGATATGACACAATCGGAGTAGCATGCTCAGAATGTTGCTCAATCGATGAAACAAGGGCCCAATGCATAGTCCCCAACTTTTAATACATGTCATCATTATAATTGAAACTGTTGATCAAAATGGATACATGTGACGTATTGAAAATAAATAATGTCGACATATACGAAGGTCCTGGCTGAATAAAATAGACAAATTGAAGAAATAGAGCTAGAGAGAGGCAGGTGACCAGGGAGAAATAGCATAGGATGGAATGATAGGATAGAGAGGAGGGTGTTGATTATTTGAGAGAGAGATGAGGTTAGCAGATAAATATTCATGATTGTATTTATGACATTAACCCTAAGTTTGTAACTCTTATTACTTGAAAAATTGGTTATAACATCATTTTTCGAAAACAAAAGGTGAGACCGAAATATGACCCTTAATTTTATATAGTAGTATAGTAATAATAGTATTATAAACAATGATGGTGACGGTGACAATGACGACGACGACGACCACAATGATGATAATAAAGATCAGTAGCTGCATTCAAACAAATGCAAACCTCATGTTTTGATGCATTGTTTTATTTAAACATATTTTAGTCCATTTAAATGTGGTAAAGTTTTATTTTTTCGATTATAAAGGAGATTTATATATCTATTATAATAAAATAAAAATTTTATTACTTAATTAAAAGACACAGATAGTGTCATAATGAAAATCTAATCTACAATTCCTTAATTGACATGCGATGACGTGCGTCATTATACTAATTAATCAATTTTCTCTCTGGTAAGGTGTTTTAATACGCCTCTTTTCACAACTTGCAGAATGTACGTCACATAACACAGCCAGCCAGCCATCTTGAGCAGCCAATACCTACTTTCATGTCCAGGGTCTTTCTTGGTCGCTTCTGGAGTAACAAAAGTTATAGAAGTATCATTGCTAACACGACGCGATTATCTCGAACAACCGGATCGACTAAGTTTCATTGCGTCTAGTTAGATCTTGTCTTTGTCAGCATAGACGTGGATTTGAAAGATAATTATAGAATTGGAGTTCATTGATTGCTGTTGAAAAACAATTAAACGTATTGACTAAAAAGATAAAACAATTAAACGGTTCGTACATGACCCACATTTCCGTCCACATGCGTTCACCCTTTTTCTATTAACTCGCATGATCCCGTATATCCGTCCACTATTCACTCACACTTCCATCGTATGTGGCTGTCGCCGGATCCACCCTGTCCATTACCCATTTACAGTCAAATGTCTGACTGACTCCGTCTGAAATTACATCCTTACCCCTCTATCATACCAAACCAACATCCACATCAATAGGAAAAAAATATATTTTTGATTCTATAAATTTGAAATCAATTTTGATCTTATAAAATTTAAAATAATCGAATTAGTCTGTTTCATAAGATAATTTCGATCATACAAGTTTTAAAAAATATATTTTTGATCATATAAATTAACTTTCAATTAAAATGTGATCTTATAAGATTTTTTTAAAAGACATTTTTTATTCTATAAATCACGAACTGAACTAAAATTGTATTGCTAAGTAAACGTATAGAACTAATCAACACTTTTAAAACTTAGATGATAAAAAAATTGACTACACTTACGAGACTAAAATGTCTTTTTTCCCTTATCAACTACTCAAAAGCAGTTCGATGATAGACATTGATCATTTTGATTCACACGGATCTAGGATCAACATTACCGTCGTCTTTACTCGATTCAGGCACAGCTGTAGGGGCAATTCATCTGAGCAAAGCGAGCACTGCACGGTCTATGACGCAAGGGCCCGAATGGGCACCCGACGGTCGACACCCTAAACTAGCAGTGGCATTTCTGTAAATAAGGCAGTCTCAACACTGCAAAAGTGACCTTTTAACAAACTTATCAATCATGCAGCGTAAGGAACATCCGAATTATTTTCTCTCTTTTATAAATAGGCACATGCATTTATTCATCATCAAGCACAACCCGACAAACCCACACCCACCGACCGTTGTCGACTAACGGACGACTCTCCCTCTCCGGCTCTGCCCCGCCCCCTCAGCCCTCTCCATGTCGCCGGCGGCTGAGGCGCAAGCGCCGCTCCTTCCCTCGGATACGAAGCATGCTGCTGCCGCGGCCGACGAGAGGCCCGCGTCAGTCTCCGGCGCGGTGTTCAATGTGTCGACGAGCATAATCGGCGCGGGGATCATGTCAATACCGGCTACGCTGAAGGTGCTGGGCGTGGTCCCGGCGTTTGTGCTGATAGTGGTGATCGCGTGGCTCGCCGATGTGTCAGTGGGGTTCCTGATGAGGTTCACTCATGCGGGGCAGTCGGTCACGTACTCAGGCGTCATGAGGGAGTCGTTTGGGGCGGCAGGTTCGGTGGCCGTGCAAGCGGCCGTCATGATCACCAACCTCGGCTGCCTGATCATTTACCTGATAATTCTTGGTAACTAATTTATCAAACTTTATTAATAACCTGTGGACAACATTTGATTCAAACAGCAACATGTTCTCGCCGGACATGTACGTATTATGGTAGAGTAAATAAAAAATGTAACATAATTTCTCGGGTCGATTCTGTTTTGGACTAATAAGTGATCGAGATAGTATTGAATCCGTGATTCGTATATGTGGCAGGTGACGTGTTATCGGGAAGTAAGCCGGATGACGGATCGGTCCACATGGGGGTTCTGCAGGAATGGTTCGGGTCACACTGGTGGAACACGCGCGAGTTCGCCCTCCTCTTCATCCTAGTCTTCGTCTTGCTTCCGTTAGTTCTTTTTCGCCGCGTAGGTACGATTTATTTTCCTCTATATCGATCTTTTTTTACATTAATTTTCTTCTTGCGCTACGCTACTTTGTAAGGCTGATGATTTTCATACAACGTGTTCCTAATTAAAGTTAATACTCAGAGTCTCTGAAGTTCAGTTCCGCTGTGTCGGTGCTTCTGGCGGTGGTGTTCGTCGGAATCAGCTCGGCTCTGGCAATATTGGCTCTCATAGAAGGGAAGACGAACAGCATGAGATTGCTGCCGGAATTGGAGGACAAATCTTCCTTCTTCAACCTCTTCACCGCTGTTCCAGTCATAGTAACGGCCTTCACGTTCCATTTTAATGGTGGGAATAGCTTAAGGTTTAAGTTTTTAAGTCTCACAGAAATCTGCAAGCTGATGATCAAGTTTTGGTTGATGATGTTACGAACTTTTCGTGCAGTCCACCCAATCGGTTTTGAGCTAGGGAAGCCCTCCGATATGATTTTGGCGACGAAAATATCGCTCGTACTCTGCGCTGCTATCTTCTTCGCAATAGGAATCTTCGGATACCTTCTTTTCGGAGACTCGATCATGCCCGACATCTTGGTCAATTTCGACCGAAGCTCAGGATCAGGAACCTTCAGCTCCTTCCTGAACGACACAGTCCGGCTTAGCTACGCCCTGCACCTGATGCTCGTCTTCCCTCTCCTGAACTTCTCCCTCAGGTCGAACATAGACGAGTTCCTCTTCCCTAAGAAGCCTCTCCTGGCAACAGACTCGACTCGGTTCATCTCCATCACGATAGTTCTACTAGTTATAACTTACCTTGCAGCAATCGCATTCCCGAACATTTGGTACTTCTTCCAGTTCATGGGATCAACTACTGCCGTGTGCCTCGCATTCATCTTCCCCGCCGCCATCGTGCTGAGGTCCCCAGCTTCTTTATAACCCTGCCCTTTCATCAGCAATTTCATTACAATTTTTACACTGCCTTCTCCATTATCCCGATCAATTTTTCTATCTGATCTCGATTACAGGGATGTTCATGGGATATCGACAATGAACGACAGGATCATTGCAGCGATCATGATAGGATTAGCTGTAGTAACAAGTACAATCGCAATCTCGAAGAACATATACAGTATGTCAGAGAACACTACATAATTTTCTGTAGTTTCTGTTGTTTGTATTGTTTTGTTGCAATTTCAGCAGTAAATTTTTTATAGGTTTTTACCATATTGTCATATGATAGTTTAGTGAATTTCTTGCTGGGAGTTCCAAAACAGATCCCGATCCATGTTAAATTCTTCCCACAACATTTATACTCGATAATCCAAAATTTTCCAGTTCCCATTTTCTGTACCGGAACAACTCCTAAACGAACTAAAACTGTGTCAAGTTGCGCTCTAAAGGGCATGCTAGGATTACAAACACAGTCCTGTGAAGTGCAAGTATCAATCACTCTCTTATTTCAAAAACAAAAACCGGAAAAATGGTGCTAATACCTCATATCGTCACATGAACGGAAGGAACAAACACGGTGCCTCTTCCACTTTCCTTCAAACATTTGCATCAGTTTTCCTGCTCATGATTGAAGATACTTCTCCTGATCAACACATATTTTACTAAGAATTAATCATATCTTAACTCTCGAAACCTCTTTAGCAAGTTCGATTTGTATTTCTCTGCTTCTGCCTCCTCGAGTGAGTCGGGTGTGGACCTTATCAGGGGAACCGCGCCGGCTCGGTGGAGAAATCCAGCAGCTTCTTCTGTAATATGATCAGATGGGTTAAGATATTAAGGCGGGGCATAATCAAGAAAGAAAAAAAAAATCCAAATGGTAACAAGAGCAGAACCTGAACAGGAGAGAGCGGCAAGTGCCTTCAAAGCTTCTTTCCTCGTTTTGTCGTCTTTAGCATTAGCCAACATATTCACAAGCTCCTGAGCTCCACCCATCTCCACTATTTTCATCCGTCTTTCATCTGAATAATCAATGGAGATGTAAAGCTGACAGTTCCAAAACAATATTCTGTTTGGGGAATAATGACAGTTCCAAAACAAGATGGATAGAATTAGCAAATTTTCCACTCATAATGAGAGAAAGTATAAGGAAGATACCGTCAACTGCAAAACGAGCTAATCTTGATGCTCCCATCCTTTTAAACAGAGGATCCTTAACTTGCAAAAGCGAAACGGATTGTTGTATAAGATTATCTCCTGGAAGAAATTCAAAAATTGTTCCTTCAGTCAAGAGCTTTGAAGCAATAGCTGTGACCAAAAACAAGGAAGAAGGAACCTACTGTGAACATCAACATACCCAGATATGGGAAAAATTGGTAAGCAACAACTGTAGCAGTCCCCGCAAATAACAACTTTAAGAACCATCCTATCTTTCTCTCAGCATCCTCTTCAAGGGAAAGCTCCTCTACAAGACAATTAACCGAGAAACACGGGGACAAAAAAAGCTGGAGTCTTTAGAAGCAGCCACTTCAATGGAGAGTATATCACATGCAGGGCAATATATTACTGGGTAGAAATTTGAAAGTACTAAAGCATAAGACCTAGCAATTGAGATTGTGAAACCTCTCAACTTCATTCCAGCAGTAATTGCTTAATCAATGTACATTCACCAGAGTCACAAAAACATGTTCTTCCTGGGTCTTAAAGCATGCAAATTGCAGAAAACAAGTGCCGTGAGATTCCATCAATTTCTCCAATAAAAACAGCACCATTCTTATTTTCAGCAATCCTATTTCTATCAAGAAAGACAAGATTCTCCAATAAAAGAATACGAAGAAATAAGCAGCTGCATATCGATTGGATAATCATGAAAAGGGAGCAGAGACCTTTCCCATTGGCTGACGAGAAATTCCGATTTTGTAAATGCCCGGGCCTTCTTTTGCAGAGGTGCTGCATACAATAGTGAAAACTTGCATTATACACAGAAGGAAAGATTAATAAAATCCACTCAGTCCAGCACAACAAATCTCAAGGTCTAAAACTGAAAAAAGAAGCGGAATTTACACTGACGAGTTGTGCAGCTAGAGCCCGCATGCTGCCCAGTGAAAATTCTTGAAAATTGTTGGTTCGAACTCCTCCGCTGCTATTTTAATCTTGCACTGCAAACTCAAGTTCTGAAGGTTTATCACAGAACTCAACCTAATCCGAGCAGCCATCATGAATTTTGCAGGTAGGTAAACAGTTCGAAAACGTTAGAACGATACTAGAAGAACAAGATTGAGACAACACCAATGAAATTCTACGACAGGCAGAGTATAAAATTATCCAAATCAGCAAAATGGACCGAAATAAAGAGAGTAACAACAATATCGGAATAGTAGAAAGAACCTACGGATGCTGAAACAAACAAGATTCAGGGTTAAGCCATGGGGACTATTAAGAGTCACAACAATCAGTTACATGGGAACTGTTCAGACAACATGGAAAACAGCTGCCCCCAAAAGAGAAAAAGATTGAAATTCATGACATTATGCTGTTTAAAGTCCTCATTTTGACAACAAATAGATACTACATTACACAAACTCTGCCAGAAACTATGAATAATTTGGAGCAAAGACATAAATTGCCATGGACTGCTGAAACAAGACAAGAGCAGAAAGCAATCTGCTACAACGTGAGAAAACATAAACTACACAAGAAGGGGCATCCTCAGATGGATTAATTCAAACCCCCCCCCCCCAAAAAAAAAAAAAAACAACAACTTGAATCAAATCAACAACCCCAAGTGAAGAAAGCGAAACTCTCAATGAACAATTTCATGCCCCGGAAGATGAAAATTTCAGAAGGGAGCAGTCTTACTGATTCGCCGGACGTGCTCCGGCTTGCTTCCAACCCGCTCTTCCTCCTCCTCCTTCCGTCTTCCTCGTCTGCAAATGTTTCCCCATGCTCTCTCGCAGTAGCAGGGGCAATGCTGCCGCGAATGATGGGCCTAAAGCCCATACTTGATGTCGGCCCAGCCCATTATTGTCTTCTCCATGGGCCCTGTCAAGACTCTGAAGCGAACATTATCCCAAATTGCCGGAGCAGGGGAAGCTCAGTCTGCAGAGTGACGTAGCTCTCACCAGTCACCACTCAAATAGCCAGCCTCGTCCTGGACAGTTCAACTCATCGAGGCAGGGGCGAATCCAGGATTTTCGTTCGGGAGGACAAAAATATTACTTGATATAATTATTACATAATATTTTTTTTTTCAGGGAAGACAAAATGTAAATTTTACGTAGTAAAATTCATAAATTAACGTAATTTTGGGACAAAATTATAAAAAAGCCAAAGTCCCCCTGGTATTACATTGGCTCTGGCCCTGCATCGAGGTAACCTCTTTCTGCTTCATCTCGAAGGAACAAAGCAGTGGTTGCGATGAAAATTTTACCGGTTTACGAGGTTCGATTTCTCGCGCCTTTTGCCTAACCCGAAGCAGCAGCCTTTCTGTACCTTTCCTTAATGGCGTGACGATCGGATAGAATATGTATTCAGGCCCTGCTTCCATTTGTACGGTGGAACAACCTCGGAACATGAATTTAATTGGTTTCTGTTCGGGGCACTCGCAGGACGAGGGCCCGAAATAGCCATTGGAGATGAGCTTCTCGCTCAAGTCAGACATTTATCAGTCCCTGAAATTGCTCGAACTGGTTTCCCCTGCCTCCAACAACCGAGTAAGTCATTACGTCCCTATTGACCATGAATTTGAGTTCGTCGCTTAGTTCCTATATAGCAAGTTAATGTTTTTAATATTTTGCAGTCCAGGGGCTCAATCAAATTGTTACGATTGCCCCATACCCGAATCTCTAACGGGTCTGTTAGAATCGAATCCGCGAATGCTGATGCTGTTCGTGGAAATTGGAACCAGTATGATCAACAAGAGCTTGTTGATATGTTGCATCGATGCGCAGAGAACAGGTCCCTCATTGCTGCAAAATCAGTGCATGGATTTGTGCTGAGATATTATCCTTGTGAGGTCAATTTAATTGTACTACTGAATCATGTTGCTTATGCGTACTCGAGGTGCCACGACTTCAGGGCTGCTCGTCACGTGTTTGATAATATGCCCGAGAGGAATGTGTTCTCATGGACAGTCATGATATTAGGATCAATAGAGAATGGCCTGTTTCATGATGCATTAGGATTCTTCCTCGAAATGCATAATCAAGGAGTCTCACCCGACAAATTCGCTTATTCTGCAATCGTCCAGTTGTGCATTAGTTTAGGTTCGATTGAACTGAGCGAAATCGTGCATTCCAAGATTATCAGATCAGGTTTTGCCTCTAATACTTTCATTGGCACGTCTCTCCTTAGCATGTATGCAAAGTTGGGAAGGATGGAGGAATCTCGTAGGTTATTCAACTCCATGGCAGAACAGAATGAGGTCTCCTGGAATGCGATAATATCAGGTTTTACGTCAAATGGTTTCTACTCCGATGCGTACGACTACTTCCTTAGAATGAAGCAAGGAGGGTTGAAGCCAAATGCTTACACATTTATAAGTGTCTTGAAAGCAGTTGGGAAGTTAGGTGACATTGATAAGGGGAGACAAGTGCACAGCCATGTTTCTGAAACAGGAATGGACTCTAATGTCTCTGTTGGAACTGCCCTGATTGATATGTATGCCAAATCTGGATCAATATCTGATGCAAGGGGTGTCTTTGAAATGAATTTCATGGAATGTCGAGTCAATGCTCCATGGAATGCGATGATATCGGCTTATTCCTATTGCGGTCTGAGCAGAGAAGCTCTGGAATTATATGTTGACATGTGCCAAAGGAGCATAGAATCTGATATTTTTACCTACTGCAGTGTTTTCAATTCTATTGCTGCTTCAAAAAACCTCAGATTCGCGAGGGAAGTTCACGGGAAGGTCTTGACATCAAGAAATAGTTTAACGGTCACAGAAGTCAGCAATGCTATTGCTGATGCATATGCAAAGTGCAGGTCCCTTGAAGATGTAGAGAAGGTTTTCAAGGTGACAGAGGATAAAGATCTGGTTTCATGGACAGCTATGCTGACTGCTTACTCTCAGTGTTCCGAGGAGATCAGCGCGCTCTCTTTTTTCTCACAGATGAGGGAAGAAGGTTTCCTGCCTAACGAGTACACCTATTCTTCTATGCTCGCAGCATGTTCAAGCCTTTCTTTTCTTGAATACGGACGGCAGGTTCATGGGCTTATCTGCAAGGCAAGAATGGATAATGAAAGGTGCGTAGAGAGTGCCCTAATAGACATGTATGCTAAGTGCGGGAGTATTACTGATGCGAGTAGAGTTTTTGCAAGGATTCATATGCCGGATATTGTTTCTTGGAGTTCTATGATTTCAGCTTATGCCCTGCATGGATTAGTTGAAAATGCCCTCAGACTGTTTGAAGCAATGGAGAAGCTGGGGATTAGGCCCAATTCTGTTACTTTCTTGTCTGTTTTGTTTGCTTGTAGCCATGGGGGCCTTGTAGAAGAAGGGCTGAGCTATTTTGATGCAATGAGGAACGATTATGGTATTACACCAGAGATGCAGCACTACGCTTGTATAGTTGATCTTCTTGGCCGTGTGGGCCACCTTGATGATGCTGTTGGCTTTATAAAGAAAATGCCTATTGAGCCTGATGAAATGATCTGGCAGAGTTTGCTTGCAGCCTGTAGGGTCCATGGAAATATCGAGCTGGGTAAAGTTGCAGCTGAGAAGATCGTCTCAGTTAGACCAGAGGATCCTGCTACTTATGTCCTACTATCTAATACATACTTTCAGAGTGGGAAGCTTGAAGATGGGCGCGGCCTTAGGGATCTGATGAAGGGTTGGGGCATGAAGAAGGAACCAGGATTTAGTTGGATTTCTGTGAATGGAAGAGTTCATAAATTCTACGCCAGAGATCAGGAGCATCCTCAGAGGGATGAGATTTATGCCGTATTAGAGGAGCTCAGAGTGATAATGAAGCTCTTGGACTTGACTTAAATCACGCATTCAAATATATACAGCCTACAGGAAATCGTGGCTAAACTTTGCAGACTCAGCATGAGACTGAAGAGATTGCGATAAACCTGGTGGAGATTTACCATACCGTATCCACTTGATGCATGTTCTTTGCAGTGATCGGTTCTCAAAATTCAATGCAGGACCCACACATGAACCAAACACCGAAGCCATCTTTTCTCATGGTTAGTTGGATCCTTTCTCCAAACATAGCGGAGCAAACTAATGGACTAATTCTCTATTGACAAGAACCGTCCCTTAATCATCTTTCTCGTTCTGCAGGTTCCCCCCCTGGGTTGCATTGTAAGCTCCATGTGTCTGCTACCCAATTAGCTTCACAAAGATCGGATGAATGTGAGTAGTTTGTTAATGCATTGTTTTTGCCTGTGCAGATTTCCTTGGAAAAGGATCTCCTATCTTCTAGGACTTGATGAACTTGCAACTTATTAGAGCAACTATCCGAAAAGCACGTCACTGGCCTGTCAATATTCAGTCCGAAACGACAAAAATATATATACCCAACAACTGAGAACATCTCCTCTCTCTTGTAATGTCCCGTATCGAAGATATGGCTAAGTTGTAAGTTTGTTTGGTGGTTTCCACTGGTGGCATCTTTAGCTGGTACCTCAACATGTGAAGGAAGAAGAAGATGGGACAAGAGAACACAGTTTGAGTTGATTTATATGCTCCACAAGTTATCTCTTTTTCTTTTTCACCTTCTTTTATGCATATATATTTATAATTATATTGTTGTCTCCTAATCTTGTGAATGACATTCGTCTCTTGTAACTGACCCCGTGACGGAGAAATGCTACAAATCTCTTCGTTACTTTCGATGGAAGGGCAGAGGACAGCGATAGACTGAATAAAGTGCCGAGGAGAGCAACTCCTCGATTCTCCTCGGTTCTTACATTTCTTAGTTGTTTGCTCTGTAACTTCAGAGAACCGACGAATAGAAAAGAAAAGAGAAGAGAGGAGAAGCATTATGACATTGTAACATATAGTTTCTGCTGTGGATCTCTCCATGAACTGATATTGAAGGCTCTGCCATTTCGATAAGACCAGTCATGTTTGATAATCCGACTCATTCTTCCTGATTAAGCTCGACTTTTTCGGTGACTGGCTTTCTATTACGACGTACATCAAATGTGAAAATAAGGAAATGAAAATGCTTTTCCCAGTTGCTAATTTTCCGTCTCGGAACAATGGACGCTTGATTCATGCTCCTTCCTCAAAGAACATTCGCCAGGAAAGAAAAATAGGACAAATTCGATATAGCTGGAAAAAGTGCAGGGCTCGTTTGTTGTGATGGATAAATACTTAGGCCAATTTTCGTCCTCTTGTCTGGGTCATTAAACATTTTGATTTGAAGATCAGAGGGGTTGTGACTAATGAGAGCGACCTTTTTAATTCTATTTATACATCAGGGAAAGAAGTCGTACGGACGTTCTTCCCGATAGCGACTTAATATATGATCGACCTGAAACCCAGGATCAAGCATAGATTTAATCTTCAATTAATCGTGAAATATCACATTAAGTTTGTATCTACGTACATTTTTTTTTTCAGAAAAGGTTAAACGCTTTGAACTGAATAGATGTTGTGATCAATATGATATTCTATCTATGATTTTTTTTTGTGAACAACTTATTTAAGCATTTCGGTCGTGAATATTCTTCTTCCGATTATTCACTAATTGATTAAGCATATTACATGGTCCAAAAATCTCATTTCCTTACACTAATTAGTAACTAGCAATTATAAGATTTAAAAATCTTAAGCTGTTTGAAACAATATTGAGCCAAGCTATATATACATATGATCAGCATTTTTTTTTGGCCAAATTTATGATCAACAATCGAGTGCTTGTTCCAAAAGATTTTGCAAATTGTAGATCTACCAATAGTTGCATATTGTAATATTTATTTATTTAATATAATAATTCACTAAAACAAATCCATGATTTTAATCACGAGACTTCTAATAATTATAAGTCCTACTTATATGAATGATCTTCGGTTGCTCGATCTAGAAGTTTATGATGACTGAGGTACGTAACTCATGTAGGTTATTGAGGAAGGACTAAAACTCGGTAGCAATATTATAATATTTAACCATTGGTATTCTGAATTTAACACGAAATAATCCTAAATTTACAAAATTATGAGAATTGAAGCCCTAAATTTTTCAATGGATGATAAGAACTTTATGAGCTAGAACAACATTGCATTGTTGCTCTAATGCACCTAAGTTCCGATGAAATTCATGAGCCTGATTGTCTTGGCCGATGAACTTTCTCGTTTGGCCCAAGTTTAAACAAGAATTATCGTCATGTACGTGTGCATATCAACAAAAAATTATACATATATTCGGAGAGGAGGAAGGTTATCTCCCAATAATTTTTGTTTTCTGTTTCTTTCCTATTTTCTTTTGTTTTCTATTGTCACCTTTGCATGTGAATGTACTTTCCCGAAGTGCAAGTCACGTGTACTTTTGCAAGCAGTTCACAAGAATCCTTTAATACCAACATACACAATTCAACACCAGCATCATTATATTTTACCATAAAAATTAATTTCGAAAAACAAAAGGAAATTGTTATATCACCGAGAGGGCATAATGGTAATACATAAAATTATTTAGCTGAAATAAGTTATTAAGAAATTGGAAGTCGAGATACAAATGAATATATATTGCTAGTTTTTACATTTTTTTTTCAATTATAAATGAGACCCATGAATCTAGTATAATAAAGAATATAGATAGTCAGCCACAAGAGTCAAATATAAAACCTCATGATTATCAGGCAAGGATGCAATGCCGCTTAAAAATATTCCTCTTTCTCATGTATCATCAATCACTATTAGTACGTACCTAGGCATTCAAGATATATGTAAAATATATACACCTAACATTATCATGATAATATCATTATAAATTGGAGAGAATGTTTTAGCCTAATTGTTTTTGAATGGCGAGATTACATTATTATAATGAGATGGAATGTCACGGGAAACATTTCTGGATTCAGCTAAACTAACAATTGCATGATTGGGCCCATAAATATATTCCTTTTCTTGGATTTTTTTTTGTCACGTTGCTTAATAAGCAAAAATACAAGTAGACACATAAACGTGTACAGGTCAGCAATGCACTACCCACAATTTCTATTTTCCATAATTATGATATATGCATGCTGATTTAATTTGCTATATTTCGTAGCAAATTAAAAATAACATTCAATGCAGAGAGGGGAAATATCAATAGTTAATGTTATCGTGACTGATTGCAACGAGGATCATCTGTTGTTTATATTATATGTTCATGTTCTACATAATTATAGCACAATCATCCAAAACAAAAATCTTCTCTACCTCCAACATTTTTGCAACTATTGGTTGTGATGATCTTCAAGATATACAAAGAAAAGAGAAGGATTGCGAAGGCTCGTGAGAGTAAAAATAAATTAATTTTTTTGCATCCCTCAAAAGTCAAATATGCGTAATGCGAATCTATAAGAAAATTATATATGTATCGAGCAAGGCTTAATTTTAGCACATCTGATTATTTCTATTTATTAATGAATGAGGTAATTTTGTCAAAAAAAATTAAAAATTAAAAATTTTAGTCTTATCAGGGCGATAGTAGTTAAATTGTAGGTTCTTTCATAGGAAAAGAAATGAAGTTGAAGTTAATGATCTGGCTAAACTTAATCAATTAGATATATATATTTTTTAATTCTGTTCATGATCATGATGAAAGTGTTACATAGGAATTTGGTTTCGAAATGAGCTGCCATAATAACTAATAAGTCGAATTATCATCACCTAGGTTTCTGGGACGTGTGAGGACAAATTGCTTCTCTGTTATGAACTTGTATCTATCCCCCATTTTTTCTTCAATATCATTATAAGTGATAAGGTTCAAGTCACCTCATTGACTCGTTCAACATCGTCGTACATTCAAGTTTGCTTTCTTTCTTTCATTTTTTTTTTCTGTGTCTCTCTTCGGGTAATGTACATGCAATCAAATTTCAATTCGGTTATTGCAAAACAGTTACTCCGTCACTTCGTTAATTATGCGCCGTCGATGCATTAAGACTCGGATGATATGTATAGGATGATTTTGATACACCACCCACTAAAGCTTTTAGTTGTCGAAAGAGATTTGGTTTTCTTTTCATTTCCTCATTGCAAAGCATATTAAATAGAAATAATTGTGCCCATATATCATAACGTTTGAAGGAATTCTTAATTTTAGTTCAAATTTAATTTTTTACCTGAGATATCCCAACATTGACGTGTTGGTTTCACATCTATCCCGATGTTAATTTTCCGTTCAAAATTGATGGAATTGCACACGTAGCATGTTAATTTTGTAATAAGTGTCGGGATAGATGTGAAATTAACGTACCACGTGTGCAATTCCATCAATTTTGGATGAAAAATTAGCGTCGGGATAAATGTGAAACTAACACGTCAATGTTAAGATATCTTAAGTAAAAAATTAAGTTTGGACTGGAACTAACAATTCCTTCAAACGTTAGGTTATATGACGTAATTAACCCTATTAAATATAACCGTGTAGTGTTCTCGGTTTCCTTTTTACATAGCTCCTCCTATATAGTTGGCGAGAAGTTAACATTAATGGTGCCAATGTAGTACACGATATTAAAGAAACACTAAGAAAATATTTTTTTCTTTTCCGCAGAGGGCATCATGAGCTTAATAGGAGATGATATTAACCTAAATAAGTGATTGTATTTAGTTCAACTGAACTTGAAACCTCTTAATTTCTAGGGAAGGGTATGCATTTTCCGATGAAGAACATCAATTTGGTGCCATAATCCTGATGTATATAATTATGTTTTATTGATGAGCATATCATCTGATCTCAAACAAGAAATTAATTACTAAATTAGTTGAAAGACCGGCCTCTTCCACCCCAAAAAAAAAAAAAAAACTTTTTCTGACTAAGAAATTAAAAAATCTTATTGCATATGAAGTTGTGGCAGCAAATTAAAGAATGGTCAGATATACGTGTAAAGAATATATAAATTTACTGATCATATATGTAGATGAAGACCTAAAGAAAGCTACGTAGAAAACCCTTAGAGAGAGAGGAGGAAAGAGGAGAATTGTTTTGTAGTAATGATTAAAGGGCACACATGTGAATAGATGGGTACGTGGTTTGGCCCTCTGGAATGTAGACAATATCACATATACATTCGAAGCATTATATATGTGTGTGTGTGTGTGTGTGTACGTACGTCTCTATCTTGAGAGAAGGTATATAACCTCCAAAAGCTTTACATACAATAGAAGCTCTGTGATCATGTCTTGATATACAGTGTATCTCGTGACATATACATTCACTAGAGATCAGGCTGGCCATGATCCAGATTTTGGAGCTTTACTGGCATGCCATTGCCAATACTAAAGAAGGGGCGAGATGCCGATAAATTGTCCACAGTCAAAACCTAAAATGAAATAAATTTTAGTGATATATAAGTTCATCGGTCTTTCGTACTTATTTACTTTTGATCAACATTGTGATTCAAAAGTTAGGTCGCTCTCTCTACCTATTCTATCCATTAACACCTCGCAGGGCGGCTAGCAAAAGACTCTGTCCATCGTTACATACAGAGATAATTTGTGTCCGGCGTATTCAAAGTTTGCAAACGGCTGATGACACCATGACGAAAAATATAGCTAATTTTATGTACTAAAACTTGACCAATCAACCCAAAATATTGACCTAACAATTTATGTTGGACATGAGCTATTTTCTTGATTTTCGGGACAAGAAATGGATTCGTGAACTTAAAATTTCAATTCCAATGTCTTCATCACTAGAAAAGAAAGAGCTTTTCAATTGGGGTGATTGCTGCAAAGTGGCACGTGCGGAGGAAAAGAGAGGACAAAAATTGGAGAAGCCAGGGCAATGTTGTGAGAGAGAGAGTCCAATAAAATTTTGGAAAGGCCCCCGTGAGGAGTGTTTGGAGGCATTCAAGAAATTCACAAACACTATTTATGAGAATTATTAATCATAAATAAATACTTATATATCTTTTTTTTAAAAAAAATTATTATTATTAACAATACTCCCCCTTATTGCTCACCCGACCTTCACTTCTTTCGATGGTCCAATCTTTCCCTTTGCAAATGGTCACGAGACTAGCTTGCTCCCCTCATATGATTCTCTCTTCTTCCTCGCAAATTTTCCCTCCCTTGAAAATTTGCTTCACCATTATATATATATATATATATATATATATACTCGCACAGAGAGACATATATATCTATATATATATATATATATACGCATTTATATGCGCATGCAACCTTATTCTTCCTATAATTATATAGTAGGAGTTTTTCTCCCACTTTCATGGAAGGAACTATGTACTTCTCATAATAGAGCATAAAATTCTGATTCAACTCAAAATCTGAAGTTAAAAATGGAGATAATATTGATGCTTACTAGCTATGATCTTGGTGTAGTTTTTTTTTTTCCAAGTTATAAGAGAGTTACAAATGTTTAGTTTTATACATCCAGCAAAAAAAAGTTTAATTTTATATAAAATTATATAAATGGACACATGTAGTCCTATTATCGAGAATGAAACTTCAAACCTCTTAATTTTCTAGGCGAAGGCGTGGCTACCGTTGCTCCACATAGCTACACCCTTTTCTTTCATGTTGTTGTAGTTTAAAGTATCATAGAATGTTTTTTTCTAATTAATCCATGGAACATTTTAAAATTAATTAATTAGCAATGCTCTCTGCCCATACGAAAAAGCAAAAAATAAAAATAAAAATAAAATCATGTATACAGTATGCATAGAAAGAGAATTAAAGTAGAATGACGTGATGGGAGTTTTATAATTAGATTTGACGCGTGAGCACAAAAGGCTAGCTATTATTGCATCTATTGATGTTGAGATGAATTAGGGTTTCTTGTTTTCCATTGGCCATGCGAGATCAGATTCCATGAATTCGGGAGAGAATAATCTCAAACTATTTCCTAAGTAATTATATATAAGGCACATACAATAATTTTATATACATACAGCAGCCCTATCTAGCCAGCTACTATATGGTTTCATTTTCACAGTTCATACATTGTATATAAGGATTTCACTTAAAACGAAATATGTATCAATAATTAACTAAGCAAAAAAACTCACAAGAGCGAATATGATATTTCTCTTTTGGGTTTTTATTTGAGGATTTAGATATTGGCCCAGCAAGTTTAATAAACTCAAAGGGGGTTGATTATGACGCGCATTCCAAGGAGGCCCGGATAATAATTTGATTGAAATAGTAGATGGATGGAAGGAAAAAAACAAGCAAATGGACATTTTCTTCTGTAGCTTCTTCTGAATATGCAGCTCGTGAAAAGCTAAGTGAATCTAAAACTATAGTATGAATTTTTTGCATTCACAAGAACTCGAACTCGAGACCTTACTTAAGCATAACAAGCGCCGAACCGCTTGAACAAACCCATGTTGCTTTGAATTCCCTATTTAAACATAACTTTCCCCGTAGGTCTCTCGCAGAGAGAGAGAGAGAGAGAGGATGGTGTCAAGGGAGCACCAGAGATCATCAGCATCAGCACTGCATGAGAAGCTTCAGCTCCTTCGTTCTGTTACTCACTCTCATGCAGTAATTATCCTTCTTCTTTCATCTCTATTCCTTAATTCTACCTATATTTGAATGCTCAATATTATGGTTACTTTCCCTTGTTTTCATTTGGGTTTTTGTTCGCAACAATTCTCTGATAATAAACTTGGCAGTATTGAACAAAGTTAATTTCCTTCATCTAACAAGAATTCCCGTTCCCGATTTAGTTATATGTGACAGGCCTGTTGTATTATATATAATTCAAGAGAGAGTCATCCCTGACATCCTTGGGTCGCGATTTTCACAAAAAAGAAGCTGATAACAAATATGTCTTGTTTTGGTTGCCTGTTGGTTTTTAATTTTCAAATTTAAAATCGGGCCTTTACTTAGCTAGAGCAATCAGGGATCAGCTGTATATCTGCCTCGATAAAACCTTGCCAGTATCTGTTTCTGAAAATTAAGGATCACTTGTATTATTTTGTAGACGTGTTAGAGCTGTTAGAACCGGTTCTGGGAATTTCACGAAACATTTGAAAGAATCAAATGAATGAGTTCAGGAAGAATACCAATAGCAAGCTGCGTCTACTCTGGAGCAGACTTCAATAATCAGATTATTATTGTCTGACAGATTTTTACCACCGAAAAATGAAATATATAGTTTAAACTTCTTGTTTTGATTGGCAGGCAAACAAGACTTCAATCCTAGTGGATGCATCGAAGTACATCGAAGAGTTGAAACAAAAAGTGGAAAGATTAAATCAAGATATGGAAGAATTTGCAGAGAGTTCTAGCGAACAATCGTCGTTGCCCATGGTATATAACCTAACTCTGCATTTTATTGGTTGTATATATGTGGCCCTTATTGGAAGTTTTCCGGTACATAATTTCTTGCAACAGGTAACGGTAGAAACCCTAGAGAAAGGCTTCCTGATCAACGTATTCTCGGATAAGAGCTGCCCAGGTCTACTTGTATCGATACTCGAAGCCTTTGAAGAGCTCAATCTTAATGTTCTTGAGGCTAGGGTTTCTTGTACGGAGAGCTTTCGGCTGCAAGCAGTTGGAGGAGAAGTAAGATACGTTCTCCTTTATACGCACGCACGAACTCACGCACGCACTCATGCACCTAATTAATAAAATGAATTACACAGGTTAATGTATTGGTTAATGTTATATGCATCATATGAAATACGCATACAGTTAGCTACATGTGATTGAATGATATAATATGAATTTTAACCTAAATGTGCGAACAGCTGTCTCTCCTTAACTTCTCCTACAAGTGACTGCCAATGACATTTCTCGTACATATAATTCGTTTTGCTAGTGAAAATACAACGAATATGAATGCAAATGTACGTAGAGTTAAATGTTGAGGTGCGGCGCCTGGTTCAGTGGAGGATCATGAGTCATTTAACAATCACACAAACCGTGCATGTCCTTGTTTCTCCTCTCGATTCACAAGAATACAACTTATTAAGTGATTACAATATATTGTCTAGACGCACAACCTAGCTAGAGAGAATGGAGTGAAGAGTGATTGCATATATAAAATATTTGCTCTCAGGAAACAAAAAAAAAAAAGAAGAAGAAGAAATTATCCGATCGATTGACTGAGAGAGATCATTAATTGACACAATGCGCGCGCTCATGGTTAATGTCTTCTGCAGAGCGAAGATCAACAAGGGGAAACGATTGGTGCTCAAGTGGTCAAGCAAGCAGTGGTCCAATCCATCAAGAAATGGAGCGAGGGCAATGATAATTGATCAAACAGAAAGCCTTGTTCAGTATACATATGATCATCATCATCAATCTCCAAGTTTTATATATATATATAAATATAATAGCATAATATATATATAAATTTCTTGATTATTATTTGTTTTTCGATTTATTATAATCAATTAGGGGTTGAGTTGGCAACGTTACTAAACTGTGATGTCGCCAAATGTTGTTTTTGGGAATTGTTTTCTTGGGAATTGTTTTCTTGGAAATTCGGAAAATGTAAGCAGATGCTGCTTCGTAGTAGGAAGGAAAAAGGGTTAGATTTTGTGTTTTTGTTTCAAAGCCGAGCATTAATCCCAAATAGCGCTTCTGCATTCGAATCAATCAATCTATTAAGAATTGGTTTGACTATTTATTCTTCACTAGAACTATTTCCGGGTTGATTGGATGCGTTACAAGTGAATTATATATATATATATATATATATATATATATTAGAAAAAGATGTCCCGTGCGATGCCACAAAATAATTTTACAAATAATCATTGATATTCCGAATAAACATTTAATTATTCGAAGCATAATATTGTCGTAAATCTTGAAATCCTTTTAAACCTTTTTATTTGTAACATAATGTTCATTAATATTTCCCAATCTCTCAATTATTTGATGATAAAATCACGTTAAATTAATTAATATTTTTTTCAAAATAGATTGAAATTGGAAGTTAAATGATAAAGAGTAATACAGAAATGCAATGTTATTGTGATACTTCGGTTCAAGCATTTATGCTGCGTTTGATTTATTAGTGTGATTTTAAAATCATGATTTTGATTTTGATTTTGATTTTGATTTTGATTGTGGAAAAAGACAAATGAGATGGTATTATAAATTTGACTTGGGAAACGTGTATTTTTGTTGTGTAGTGTGTTGAGTTAAAATTAAAATCATGATTCTAAAATCACACTAACTTTTCAAACGGGGCCTTAATATATTGGTATTTAGTACTTTTTCAATTTGTGATAGACTATATATAAAATACTGATAATGAATTACTGAGTACTTAAATCGAAAGTGAAAGTAAAAAAAAACACTTGCACTCACAAACAATAAAAGTACTAGATAATTGAATTGAATTATTAAACACTTGAACTGAAAATACCAAATGCGTTTCCGTGACTCGTTGTCATGTTAGATGGACCATTTTCCTCTCTTTCTTTTTATTCGAGATATTTCCAATAGAACCGATCTTCCTCCGAGTACAACGCGGGGTAGGATACATTGTTTTGGGGTGTCAGATTCTAAAAATTTATATACCCCTACTCAATCCATGGAGCTGATTGTTCGGAAAAGATGCGTCGATCTGTTCCAGCTCAAAAAAGAATTAATATGCGTATGTTGATCCAAATGGACTTAGTAACTCCATCTTGGAGACGTTGGAGGACATATTAATCCCTGGTTGTAGTTTTTGATCTGTATTTGGAATAAGAAATCTTGGCCTTAGTCCCATCATTCACTGAGAAGCAACAAGCTCTATGGACATCCCGATTCCCGAATCTCACAAATGATTAACAGTAACATGCTCACGAATGACTCAATTAGATGTGCTGGAGCCCATAAGATTGATTCGGCCCATCTAGTAACTTGGACCGACCCAGCTCCTTCGTAAAAAGAGGCCCTTGAACTTAGTAAAAAGAAATAAAAAATTAAATGAATATCATCGATTTTGACAAATTCTCTTCACAATTGGGGTATTATTATTATTATTATTTGCTGGGTTTTAATCAATTAAGTACTTATTATTTCTAAATTATTTATAAAAGTTACCTTCAAACAGTTCTTTATAAAGACACGTTTTGACTTTTGAATTGAGAAAATTCATACTGAGTGAGTTTTATCCCCTTAATAGGCCGACCTCATTTGAACTGAATTAGTTATAATCTATTGGGTTTTTGAATACAAAGTACACAAAAAAAAAAAAAAAACTTTTTGTAGAACACGGTTTTCATTTTAATCTGCAAGAACGAAACCGTTGTTCCTGACCCATCATCCACCAACTCCCAACTGCCGTTCTTTGGCCAACAGTTGATATTTGCCACTTATTTCGGATTGTGCTAACAATTTTTGGCAGAATTCGGGCTTAAGAACAACCATTACGGATAAGCAATAAATGGCTCTTAGAAGTTGTCGAAGCATCAAATGATAAATTAATCACTGGACTGGGGCACAAAGCCTCAGATAAAGATGCCAATTGAAATAATAATGAATATTTTCATATACAGGAGAACCCAATTTCTAATGTATAGAGATGGGCCAAAGGTAAAATGATCTTGGTCCGTATGTCATTTATTAACTTCACCATCCAAAGGAATTTAAAAACTAATGATATATTAGTTTAAAAACTAATTAAAGAAAAAAGGGAACACGTATGATTCGAATTCTGAGCAGAACTAATGATATATGAACAACGAGAATTGATTCATCATTAACCCATACAGATATTAAAGATTTCATCATCCCTGAAATCTCAAACATACCAAGCAGGGCGACAGGTGGAGATTGTCGATGTGCAATCCATGTGATGAATCTTCCTATGTTGACATCTCATCTGAATTCAACCCATCAAACTCGACAGTCTAATTGGACGAAGCAAGGAAACGAAGATACACAAAACAAAGTGCCACAACACCAAAACAAGGGGGAAAAAGGAGATTTGATGAAAAATTATAAATAAAGGCATTAAAATTATTAATCGGTTGCCGATCATCAAGTGCCGTATAGGACTCCCAATTACAACGCCATGAGGGCTTGTTTAAAGTTAAAGCTAATGCGAAATATTCCTATTTATTTAGGAACTTCACTGAAAACTGGGGAAAGGACAAATGCCACAGAAGCCAGACATCACAGAATGTCGCAGATTCACCGCCTGATTAAGTGACAAACTGTAATAAATAGTCACCATTGCATCATATGATAATTGACATAAAAGATTGATATGTTGAGCATAAGAAAGCACTTCGTAGCTCTATGGCGTTATATGTTCTCCATGTACCACTCGACTATATGTCCGACCAGTAATGAAAAATCTAATCGCGCATTAGATAATTTGTGTTAACCGATTGTACCACATGTGACACATGAATCACATTTCTCTACCTTCAACGCTTTGACACGATAAGGATTTATTAAAGGCAAGCCTAATCCAAATGTCTGCTTTTTCCCACTTTCTAGTTGAGAAATCCAAATGCCGGCTGGTCCTTTCACCCAAAAGTCTTACGACAAGACAGGCCGTTTATATATATTACGCAATAAATATGTAAATATCGGTCAGTTGATTTTTTTTTTCAAGATTAATCGAGTTATTAGCCTACTGTATCTGCTCTAATTAAGAAAAATTAATCGTCACAAAATATTTTTTTCGCTATAATTGACTAAAATTTTAGCCCAATTTAGTCATGACAACTCTACTAACACACTAGTGAATTAAGTTCAAAACTCACTGAATCAATATTATGAATCGATCGCCACCATCTCATAATACATCTGAGCTCTATATCGTGATGTTCAAATTAAACGCTCGAAACTTAATCACTAAACCACCATCACTGAACCACCGTGACTGTGATGGACGTTCATTGGTTGATTAGTTTACGAATCACCATTGAAAGTCAAACGCGCCGAGGTACTGTAGCTGTCTTGGAGCCATCCCTCCTCCTCCTTTCTTGATCTGCCCGATGGTTCATTCATCTTGCCGGAGATTGGTCAGAATCTCTGAGTTATGAGCGAAAAAGTGACTCTTTCTCTCTCTTCACCTCGAACGTTTACCGTCTTTGACATGCCCCGTTTGTGATTCTTTACTGGTTCTTCGTTCCTGCATCCTCGGATGATGTCGAGAGCAAGAAGCAGCTTCCTTTGCTATCAGTAAATCCGTGACGGAACACTAGCAGGGTTGCTGTATAGAGCTCAGTGGATTTGTTGAAGCAGTAATATCTCGATCCCGGATTCGGGTTTAGCTCCGTTTCTTGCCCCCGCAGAGAGCTTGAGGTTCTTGGGATAGTAGAACTTGTTTGCTCCTAAAGAGGTTGTCTTGGGGAAGCAGTGTTTGGGATGGTGGAGAAGGAAAGTGGAAAACCCGAACCCTCCGCCGAGGAGGAGGAGGAGGAGGATGCCATGTCTATGGAGGAAACGGGGCCTCCCAAAGGAGGAAGGCTCGGTCAGCTCTTCTCGGCCCCAATTCTCTGGCTCAGAATGCTGTCGGATGAGATGCACTGGAGCTTCGTACTGGGTGTGGTGTTTGTTTACGGCATTAATCAGGGGCTAGGCGGGGCTCTCGCGAAGGTCGGGACGGAGTACTACATGAAGGACGTTCAGAAGGTGCAGCCTTCGGAGGCGCAGATTTATTCGGGAATTACTTCGATCCCTTGGATTATTAAGCCCATCTGGGGACTTCTCACGGATGTAGTCCCTATCTCCGGGTATAGGAGGCGGCCATATTTCATTCTTGCAGGTAAATCCGATTCCTAATTTTTACTGGCGGCTCGTATGTAAGGAGTTAAGTGAAGCTAAGAAGTGGGGTTATCTTCAGGTTGTCCATTATATGATCGTATAATTGCAGCATTAGATTTGGAAGTAACTAGTGCCGACTCCTGTTCTCATGGTCATGTTGCTCAAATAATATTCAGGAAGCATTTTATGTATTGACTGTTTCATGTGGCAATGTAATTGAACAACGGGACATTGCCTAATGAGCACTTAAATCACGAAGATAGTGATGAGTGTGACGACAATACAGTCACTCATGGTCCGACCAACCAATTGCGTAATGCTCAAGATCCAAGGCCATCTTGGCCTGCATCGCAGTTAGACGTTTCTCATTGATAGGATTACCATGTCATACAGAGGACTCATAAGTACCTCCCCATGATTGTTAAGTTCTTGCCTGAGCCGCAAATATATCTCGTCGAGCAAAGAAACAAACCTGATGCTTAAATTCTAAGAAGGGCAATAAACATTGAGAATCCCAGAATGACAGCTTTTGGAACTTCCCAAAATTGTTAGTACAGCAGATGGAGTTGTGGTAAATGGTAATTTAGTTTTCTTAAACTGTGTTTGATTTAGAAATCGAAGCACACTTGGGGTCATTGAGTTTCTGCTTTGTACCCGTCTCTTGAACTTATTAGAGAGCAACTGCTTAATCAAGTGGCCGTGACCTGTCATAATTGAGTTTTATATATAGAGTTGAGCATCTATTAGTCCACTGTTCTTTATGTTTCAACTGAACGGAACAAAGTAGTGTGTACTTATTTCTAAACTCGACTGAGGAGGATGAAAAAGGCAGAACGGTGAAGTGGGATGCGATAACCTCTATTACATTCAGAGATAATCTGCTGTAGAGGTTAAACAACTGCTGAACATGCATTCGAGTAACATCATGAGGGTGATGAGTGGCTCAAATAGCTCGGCTAGAAAGGCGATAAAGCTGCTTTCTTTTTTCACTTGTATTGGACCATTGATTACTTCATATTTTTAAGACAACTCATCATTACAGTTTTGTCTTTTGTTAATTTTCAGGTTCTCTCGGGGTGCTCTCGATGCTTCTCTTGTCACACTATAAGGTCCACCTTGTACTTGCCCTGGCTCTTTTAACAGCAGGAAGTACTGGAGTTGCAATAGCAGATGTAACCATAGATGCATGTGTTGCACAGAATAGCATTGCTCACCCTTCTCTCGCCGCTGATATGCAAAGCCTGTGTGCTTTAAGTTCGTCAGTCGGAGCGCTTGTCGGGTTCTTCATCAGTGGAATACTGGTTCACCTAATTGGTCCCATGGTTAGTACAGAGGAAGAAGAATCAAGTTCCTGCATTTTTCCCTGGATTTTGTAGAACTAGGATCCTTCATGATGAATTTTAATGCTTGTGATATTGGGCATGTGATCCTAGGATTGAGGTAGTATCTTGTTAGAACTGTGTTGGGTTGCTGCAAGTATACTTCGATCTCCTAATTTGCGTCATTCAATTAGTATTACGTTCTCCTTGCTATCATATTCTACACTTCTAGGATGACCTATCCTGACTTTCGCATCTCTTCTGTGTGGACCAATATTCTCGCGATACTGTCTTGTCCGGGTTCTATGATTTTATACCTGTTCATCACTCTGCTTTCGACACTTTTGAAATATCAGATATCTCGTTTTATTGTTGTTTCCCTCGTTTGACTCGAGGATGTCATGAAGTTTTACCTACTAATTTCTTTTACTTGGTAGGGCGTATACGGTTTTCTGGTTATCCCATATTTGCTGGTGCTTTCAGTGGGAATCACGCTGAATGAACCTCACGTGGGCAACTTTGATTACCAGCAGGTTTTGCTCTTTTAGAACCCTCAAAAATTGTTTCTGGCTCCTCCTGACGTTACATCGACAAACTAACACCGTATCTCTGTGCCCTCAGATAAACAGGAACTTTCTCGATGCCGGAAAAGCCATGCTGACAACACTCAAGTGCCCAAGCGTGTGGAGGCCCTGTATATATATGTACTCTTCCCTTGCTCTAAGCCTGAACATCTTTGAAGGCATGTTCTACTGGTACACAGATGCGAAAGGAGGCCCGAATTTCTCTCAGGTGCATGACCTCTTTCTTCACAGGCTTCTACTTCATAAAATGACTTTGGGAATTTGTAAAAGTTAATGAAAATTCAATACTGCATCGAAGTCAAATTTTTTGATCTTATGCATCTCGATGCTATTTGATGAATTTCTCGCAGTGATATGCACCCTAGAATATTTGGTTCGAGATAACCAAACACAGTGCCAATGTTCCATTTCTTTCGTATAGAAGATGAATTACATTGCGAACGATCCATTCCTTACTATTTGGAAGGAAAGGGAGCAAATAAAACATTACAAACTTGTTTACCCAATAAAACATTATAAACTTGAAAATACTGTTTTATCCTTTTTTAATGTAGAAGACTAAATTATAAGAAGGGACATACTAGTCAATTGGTCCAAATAAATTTTCCTTTCCCTCCTTTATTAGTCTACACAAACAATGAAAGCTCAGTCCCTCCCTTTCCCTCCCCTCCCTTAGTCCCTTTCCCTTGCAAAGTGATATCCAAATAAAATGATAGTGAAAGAATAAAGCTTTATTTTGCAAGAGTATGAAAAGGAATTGAAAGGTACATTATTTTGCACGTGAAGTTAGAAAACTGAGCTGTTTTCGATAACCGAATGCGGCAAAAGCAATGTACTATTCAAGTAATGTATTTACTAAAGATAGCAGTTTTCTTTTGCAGGAGACGGTGGGCTACCTATTTTCAATCGGTTCGATCGGCGCCCTCCTGGGAGCGTTACTCTACCAACATTCCCTCAAAGACCACCCCTTCCGAGACCTCCTCCTATGGACCCAGCTCTTCTATGGAGTGTTGGGGATGCTAGACCTAATCCTTGTCGTGCGCATAAACACAAAGTTCGGCATACCAGACCAATACTTTGCTGTGATCGATGAATGTGTATCCCAGATGATTGGGAGGCTAAAGTGGATGCCTTTACTCGTTCTTAGCTCAAAGCTTTGTCCCCCCGGGATCGAGGGCACGTTCTTCGCCCTCCTGATGTCGATTGATAATATGGGCCTGCTCTCATCATCATGGGGAGGGGGCCTACTGCTGCACATATTAGGCGTCACGAGGACAAGATTCACTAATTTGTGGTTGGCCATTTTGGTACGTAACCTGTTGAGGGTATCCCCTCTGTGCCTGCTGTTCTTGGTGCCCCGGGCTGATCCTAGCTCGTCCATTCTCCCGGATGGAATGCTGAGTGCGAGCGAGGAGACTGGAGATGGGAAACTCGAGGCTGAGGAGAACATTGAGTTGGTTTCCCTTGTTAGCCGTGTCGATAGAAGCTAGTTAACAGGAAAAAAAGAAAAGAAAAAGACCATATCAATACAGCCATCTTTCCTGCCACCGGAGTAATTAGATTGCCCCAGAATTTGAAGAAGGGCAAGAGATTGTGTTCTTCATCATGTTCGTCATGTTTTTTCCTTTTGCTGTATCTCCAATTCAATGTTATACACGTATGCACATGTTTTTTGGATCAAGTGAGGAACGGCAAAAAAGGGGGGAAAAATAGTGTTGCTAATGTCCAAGTTCTATATGTATCTGCATGGGTCTCCATCCAATGTCTTTAGAAAATTCTCGTTACAGGTAGTGATGCAGTTAACATATCTTAGCTGCAATTTAGGAATTTGAAACTCACCGTAAGTATCCCGTGATTAGGGCAAATTTAAGTGCAAGTGAGAATTATTATTACTATTATTTTTTCATGAATAAGCAAGAATTAAATTAATTTTTTTTTTTGTGAAAAGCAAGGATTAAATTTTAGTTAGTAAATTAAGTACATCTCATGATATAAAAAAACTGATTAAACGATAAATGTGCAAAAATTGATGCAAAAATAGATTAGTTATTATTTTCTCTTTTTTTTCTTTTTTCTTTTTGGTCCATCTAACATGGAAACAAGTCGCGAATACATTTGGTACTTTCAATTCTTACATTTAAGGAAATTTCTAGGATCCCCATGTCGTGCCAAAAACTCTTTGTGTTTAATATTTTAGTTCAAGTTCAAATGTTCAGTATTTTATACAGTTCATCACATACAGTAAAAGTGTCAAACATTTAAATTGAAGTACTAAAAATTTAAGTGAAATACCAATATATCACCAATCAGTAAGTCCTGTTAAATTTTTTTATTTTGCACCACCTAATATTTTAAAGTTTAATTGGATTCAATTAATTCAGGTCGAAGAAGGGTCGGCGCAATCCACATTCGGTATTATAGATAAGTTGTTTCTGAAGGCGATGGTATAGCTTTTTTTCGGTGGAGTGACAGTATAGTTTTTTGTGTCGTTGGACAACTACTTTAAAACTTTTTATACGAAGAAATAGGGGTAAAGAACAATTTCTTTTAATATTTTATTTTTCGGGAAACAAAGAAAAAAAAAAGTTACAAAGAGGAAATGCATTAACTGAAAAGAAAACAATAGAAAACGAAATTAGAATTTCTCCTGGATAAATTCAATCCAAAAGGATATCTGGTACTCCGACATCAGAGCAGAACAGAACAGAGCCGCAGTCTGCAGTTCGCACGGTCTGCAGAGGTTCTTCAACTTCTATCGTTGATTTCCATCAGATATCCAATCCAACGGCTCACAGTATCTGGGTAGGCTCCCTCATCCTAAAAACCGGCAACCTCATAGCCAGCGGTTTGATGCTTCTTCTTCTCCTCCTCCTCTTAACGTACGTTGTTCAATAAACACACACACACACACACAAACACACAGAAAGAGGGATAGCTTTACTAAACCAAGGGGCTAACTTTAATACAATTATATACGTACATGTATATATTTTTATATATATCTATATATCCATCACCTACCCTCTTACTAAATCACCCTATAAATACCACTTCCACCCCAGCAGTTCAACCCCCACTCAAAAGTTCAACATATCCTTTCTTGGTGCAAAGAAGCAAGAACCAATCTGAAGAGACCGATATGGAGGCTATTCAGTCTTGGGTTTCCGAGCACAAGCTCACCAGCGTCGGTTAGTTCCCGATTAACCACCGCCTACCTGGTTCATTCCCGCATCCCTATTGACTATACGTACAAAAGAGTACACATAGGTAGTTCTAATGATGGGAGCTAGACTGATCCCACTCTCGAGGTTTATATACACTAGAGTCGTGGTAGGCTCGAACCTTTTTCCCGTTGTTTGAGAAGCATTACGTTGCTAATGATATGCAATGCATCTGCAGGAGCGTTATGGGCATCAGCAGTAGGAGCATCCCTGGCTTATTCGCGTGCCAAGTCCCCTCTTAAGCCAAGCCTCCGCCTCATCCATGCTAGGTCATTATTGATCATTTGACTGCTTACATGATATTAGCTCTCTGTCAGTGTTGTAGTTACTGCTGCAAAACTATAATTCATCGCGAACTATTTAGTTTTACTAATCGATTGATTTGCATTTCCGGTTGGTGCATATATATAGGATGCACGCGCAGGCCCTGACACTGGCTGTGCTGTCGGGGGCGGCGGCCTACCACTACTACGAGCAGAGGTCCACGGAGGCGCAGAACAACAATTAGAGATGAAGCTCGCCGAAGGCCCTTAAGTTAATCACCCTCGCGTGATTAGAGCCCCTGATTGAACTTATTCGGGACACCAGGCTCCCCATATTACTGTCCTCTCGACTTTATCTACAAGATTAACTATGCCGGAGCTGCTGTCTTCGTAGTCAATTTCCGTTGCTTTAATTTTACCTATGTACTGAAGTTTTATGCGATGATGCCGATAACTACTCATGTATCGTGTACACATATCAAATGAAATAATAATAGAAGCTATATATGTACGTCTTCGGTTATCAATATCGTGTTATGTTATTACCTCCCATAATCACTCGTCGACATATTATATATAGCTGTTGTCGAGTTTCTGAAAAGTACGGTTTTCGCTCCGGATTTCTCCATATTGTTAATTACGGATGTGCCCATAGAGAATTTGGCTATGTACGTACGTAATGTATGCACTTTAGCCATCGGGTACACCTACGAATACTTTCCATCAACCTAATTCAATGTGAGTACCTTTATTAATTTCAATCATTAATAGCACTCAAACTAATTAATTGAATTCACATTTAATCATCCTTTGACAAATTTTAAGGGCCAGTGGTTTTGAACGAAATGTTCTTAAACCCCTACGTTTTGTGCTCCAATAATGCTTCCTCCTATAGGAAAAAAAGGTTTGATGTTTCAAGGGCCACTTCAAATTATTTTTCCCTCAATTAGACCTTTTTGGTTTTATTTTCAGCACATATGATCTATGAGACTATGAGAGGATGGTATCGTGTTCTCGAAATTCTTTAAAACTGATATTAGAGTGATGGAGAACGGGATACTGCTCCAATAGCCAGTGGCTCAAAGATGGAGATCTATAGCCATGGTCGGAGGTGATATAGTGGCAAATCGACAATGTGTTAGAAATTGCATCGTGATTGTCGAAAAATATGGAACTGTAAATTAACAATATTATCTAGTTTTAGATCTGCATAAGCATTAGGGTTCATTAATAATATAATTAATAGTTATACCAATGTGGATTTCCTTTTTCCGGTGGGAATGTTGGTTCATTTAGATTGTTTGGCATCTCTTTTTCGTAAATAAGGTTTTGAATCCGAAGTTTTAAATAGAAAAAAATTCCCCATTGGAAGAATTTAATTTCTTGGGCCGACTTAAATTGAACCTAAAGTAATTAGTTTCCATAGAATTCCAAATATCATTTTGTAAAAAGGAAAAAAAAAACCTTTTAATTGTATATTTTAGTATCCAAAAACCTAATAAACTATGACTATTCAGTTCAAGTTGGGTCGGTTCAATAAGGGGTAAATCTCTCCCAACGTGAAATTTTTTTTTATTCACAAGACTCGATCTTATTTAAGAGGAATAAGTATCGATTCACTTGAACCAACCCATATTGATAAAATATAATGATTATTATCACACAAAGGGGGAAAAAATATAGAAGGAAAGGCCGACTAAACCAAACCATGGAATGGAAGCCGTTGGATTTGATAGAGAACGTGAAACTCACCGACTTCGGGGCTTAAAATGTCGTACTAATCACACTTTAATTTTTATTTACTAATTAATTGTGAATTCATTAAATTATTTTAATAAGGGAAAGCTTTTTAAGAATAAACAATTTACCGGAGAAAAAGAAATGGACTAAATAGGGACTGCGAGTCAGTCAATTTGAGTCAGCTAAATGTCGGGAAAGGAAATCGATTGAGAATGTTTAAGGACGAGGGGGCAAAGGACACATGTCAAATGATGACTTGACCATTGCAAAAGATTTAAGTGGGTTTGTACTAGGAAATTCGATTGATTGATATCGAGATCTGGTTAATTAATTAATTTTTTTTGTTAATTGTTATTTGAAAATTTATAAAATGAAAACAAAACAAACTAAGAGTGGGTTCTTGGACATGGCTACGTACATCAATGTGGTTTTGCGAGAAACTGAGGCCCGGAGGAGAGGGTGAATTGTATATAGAGTGCTAATGACCAACGTGAAGTTTCCTTTTTTTAAGTGGTTTATTGCATATTTTTCTTGAACAAATTTCAAATTTAAATTTTTATAAATTAAAAATTTCATGAATGAAATAATTTTATCTCTTAATAAGCCAATTCATCCAAACTAAATTAATCTGGCCAATTAGACTTCTCCAATACCATAGTGCACCTCGAAAAACGTGAAGTGATAGCCGAATCGGGTTCATTTGGACCTAAAGTTAATGGCCCAGCCCAATCATGGGCCTAGCTGTAAGCCTTCTAAGCCCAAGCCTGCAAAAGTAGCATCATCAATCATGGAATTCCTCCTAGTGTAATTTTTTTTTTCTCTTCCAATGAAATACGTAATACGGTGTATTTCCAATCTATTAAAACTAATTCCCTCTAGAGTATCAGTTTAGTTTTGACCATAAATGCTTCCAAACCCCTAAATCGCAGGTCAAATCTGTTGGCTAATAACGTAATTTGTCAATTGCAGCACATTTCGTAATTCCGTAAAAATTTCTCTCTTCTCTCATTGTAGCCCTTTACCGTCACATCCAGCTCCATCCAAGTGCATTCAGTGATTCTTTTTACTATCTCATTAGTATCTTTCTTTTCCCTTCTTTTTTGAGTGTGATAGAGAAACTCTCTACTCCTTTGACTCATACTATGAAATTTTTAGTGTTGGCTTCCCTAAGAACAACTATTGAGGTCAGCCCGACAACGAATTTTTTCGAGTAAGGCTGTTATTTCTTCAAATCTTTAAAAAATTGGGCTGGATATGGCTAGATCTGTGTCAGTATTGGACATACACAACTCATAAGGACAATAGCAGTGTAAAAGAATGGTAATATTTTATCCCCTATTTGTCTCTTATCATATATCTCTAAAATGGTGTTGGCCATGGTTTCTCGGGTGGCTGTAGGGCTCTATGCCTAGAGGATCGGGATTAAACTTCTCTCGGTGAATGGAATTCGCGGAAGCCATGTTGCATCTCTTTTTTATCCGGCTAGCTCAATCTTAGTAGATTAACTATTAAGGAGGGATTTTTTTCTTGACAACATTAGTTGTAAGTCAGGATGTGTACTGTGACGATGATGTCCAGAGGCTTAGGCTCTTATCGATAAAAAAAAAAATTATCTAAAGAATGGTATGAAAGGGGCAGCCAAATTTCACTCCCAAAAAAAAAAAAAGGCTGCCAAAATTTTAGGAGTAAAATGAAACAAACAAACTACAGGGTTCGTTTTGAGGATGAATTAAAATCAAGGGGGTGTATTGGAATTACGTTTATAAACCCCAGAAAAAAAGATGGAGGGAAATTCATCGCCTCCCTCCTCTTCAAGCATCAGTCTCTCGAGAAGTCGGAGATTCAACGGAAGCTTTCACGGTAACCTCTAATGGAGGCCGCGAGTAGAAGAAAAACCCCCCTCTCGAGTAGCCATGGCAGTCACAGTAGGAGAACCAGAGGAAGAAGAAGGCCTCTGTCTGACTGCACCAACACCGTCGTCTCCCCGAGCTCTTCCTCCGCCTCCACTCCCAAACCTCCTCCCAAGACCAATCCCTGGTCCTCCTCAGGAACCGCACGAATCGGCAGCAAGGATGGCGACGCTAAAACCCCGAGCTCCGATAGTGTCCGACGGGCCTCGGCGCATTCTTCCTCGACTCCAGAGTCCCACGGTAATTGGAGATTCGACCACATCTCGAGTTTTCTAATTCATGGTGATTGAGCTTATTGGCTGCTGTTGATAGTTGGAACCGAAGGAGGATCAATTACTGTTACATTCATGAGATTCACAGTTAGACGATTGATTTGCTTTGGTACTGCAATGTTTCGACTGTTATGATCCGAAATTCCATCTCCGAAATCTTAGATGCGCCTGATATCTGGGGGTGACCTTATTAATGTTTTCTGATGGCTGTCTATCGTTGTATGAAGATGCGAATGATCTCTCGGAAGTTGAGCCTTTGACAGTTTACACTCGTCGAAGGACTGCAGAGAAAAGGAGGATCAAGGGGAAGGCAATTGCTGTCTCTGCATCTTGTTCTCCTGTAAAAGGGTTTCGGCTTGTCAGGTGGCTGTCTTTGCTCTTTTCCCGCACCTTCCGTGTCTATTCTTCATTATTAGAACCTTTGATGATGTTAGCAAGCAGAATGCCACATCATGGCCATCAAAGCGATGGGCATTTTCACGATTTTACGGGGGGAATAAACAGGCATGTATGTGCATCATGCCACTTTCGGTGGTTCTAGAATTCCTGCGTGAATATTCATTTATACCAAGCAACTGCCTCTTGAGATCGAACATGCTCAGCAGTTTTGAGCTTACTCATTGATCTCCAGTCTCTACAGCAGGTGCTGAATATGAGAATATCATGTTTACTGGTTGTCCAATTGGGCCAGTAAGTGAGAGTCCTGAGTGGTGTCCTGAGACCTGTTTGTTGCGAGGGATACTCATTGTCGAATATATAACTCTTTAAGCACCCTTAGCTGGTTCTTGTGGAGATAAGCTTGATTATAGTACAAGAAATCTTGTTTTAGGGTCAAAGGTTGGCCGATTGTATGTTTAGATGACTACGCTTGTGGTGCATTTGGCTGCACTTGTGGCTTTGTGTTTCTTTCTTATATAGAAAGAGCTACTAGTTTTATTAATGTGCGATCTGATTCATCTTTCTTATAATGTACGGTGTATGCCTTTCTGCTCAGATTATGTTCTCAGTATACTTATCCAAATAAAGAAATTGTCTCATGAGCTATTAGCTTAAGATATGTTTTATGGAGTGTAGTTGCTCATTTATATGAAGCCAGTTACAACATTGTTTGTGTCTGTCTGAAATTTTGCACTACAATAGATATCTGAGTTCATCTTTTTAAACAGGGACAAGCTTATTGAAGAAAGAGATGGTTATCTATCCAAGTCGTGCCCTCTACCTATTACAAAGGTATTTGCCCATGCATTGGTCTCAATTTCTGTTTTGTCCGAGAAATGCAAGTATCTTTATTGGGTAAAGTAGGTTTTGCATCATACTCTTGTATTGAACTATATACTCTTGAAAACATATGAAAAAATTATTCATGGTTGGAGATGAGGATTTTGGTTACATTTGCTGTCTCTCTTAACCACTTAAGAGACAGCTAGTTCTGCTTAATTTGTCTGTCATTGTCAGTTAACATTAAAAAAGATTTGGTTGTCATGCAGAGGCAGAAGTCTAAACCTCCAGAGTCTGGGAAAGAATCTAATGCCTTGGAAGATTATATAAGGCAGCAAAAATCATATTTTGCTGAAGTTGATGCATTTGAGTTGCTGGAGGAGGAGGTAGTGCCTGGTGAGGAGTCGGACTAAATGCATGGGATTTACTGGAACCTTAAGGTAGCATCTCATACTTTGGTGCAAATGGAGGGATTAGGATATGAATGACGAGCACCAAGTAACCTGAACACCGCGAGATCGATCGATCTCTCAGAGTCATCACAAATAGTGGCAGATTCCTCCACTTGCTATACCACATATTCAAGAACTAAAAATCCACCTGCAAAGTTTTCTAGTTACCTGGACAGAGCAGACTTTTAACCAGCAGAGGATGTAAGGGGATAGTAGTTCTCTGACTTGTTTATAGAGTATCTATGCAATGAAGATTCTCAGCATTGTACTATACTGACTAGTATTCAGAAAAATTTGATCGTCGCTGATATTTTCCTGGCGTCTTTTTTTTTTTTGTAAGCACAGTAAATGTAATTGAACTGATTACACAAGTAAATTTTTCTCACGTTGTTGGTCTGCCGTATGGATTTTAATGAGAGGTACTAGAGGGAAATAATCATCTTGTGATCTCAATTATTTAATGTGGTGCATCTTATCAAGGAGTTATCTTTTCGATATTCAGAATTTCTGTCATTGGAACTGTCAGCCATTTCTCTTGATGCCGAAGCACAATGATGGAAATGGGCGCATGGATGTGGATCATGGTCCCTTCCAGCTAACTTGCTCATTTATCAATTACTGCTGAAATTGGTTGTACTATCGCTGCAGACTATTATTTGAAAATGATGGTTACCTGGTGATGAATGATGATATAGAGTAGAAAATCTCGTTGTAATGGACCTTGAGAAGAGAGCTACGTGTTTATCTACTGATCACATTTTATCTACCCATTGATACATATGATGATGATAGTTAATGTTTGGACTACGTTTCACTTATGTATCTGCAATAATTCGTAGCTTCCTTCAACGGACCTATGTTTATTGACTTTCCTGCTTTTTTTTTCCTGACCTCTCCTTTGTGTCCTTGATGTTGGCCAACTTGATCATGGCCCTGATGAAATCATTGAAGATATGATGGAGTTCTGCTCGTACTTTTTCACCGTGAATTGACAGGACCATTAGCAAATAATTCCTGATTAGTATGAAGAAGACCCTCCTTAAGCAAAAGATTCTTGAAAAACCTATCATTAAACCGATTTGGTGCCTTGCAGTCCGAGTTCCTGGGACAATTCTCTTTTTGCATTTTCATGGCACCTTTTCTCTCATAGCTTCGGCATTATTTTCTTTGGATTGAGCCGACATCAGTTGTGCAACAATTTTTCAAATTATTGTTCGATGTTTGAGTTGCAATCGATCTATCCGCTGAGCGCCTTGCTCGACTTAACTTAAGATGTCCCAGCCAGCCCATTTTGGAGCAGATATAAGCTGATTATGAGCAGGGTGCTCAAATTTCATAATGTGACAGTCGAATGCTCTTGGATTGTTGCCTCCTCGTTGTATACTGTTGTTGCAAGTCTAGTTTGCAGCTGGGAAATTGGATATACCTGAGAGAATTACCATATTTGTTACTCAAAGACCAAGACAAGGGAACTGTGATTGCAGAGTTTTTTAAGCTATCATTTAGCACAGCAAATCGCGAGTATTGAGTTGAAGATTTAATCGATCAATTATTCTTCGATATATAAGGTTTATATGATTAATTCTGTGAGACTGTTTTCGTCAGGAAAGGTTGATCTCTTACATGAGCGACCACAGCATGGCCCGCCAGAGCAAGAAGGTCGGCACAAGAAGACCGGTCCAGGGCAAACTTCCTTTCCCGCTTTCCTTTATGCTATTATTGATCACTTTGGATCCCTTAAGGGGATATATATTTATTGAGCTTTGCAGATTTCACCAGTTTGAATGATCTGTATCGTCTAACATATATTGCAGCCATGTGAAACAAGCATTCAGGTCACACGATCTCAGCTCCGTAGTAATTGAGATCTTAGAAAAGTATAAGGAAAAAAAATTTATTGCCGTCAAACAAAGCCAGCCCAACACAGTCCTTTCTCCATACCTGCCGCGCACTCTCAGTCGCTCTCGGGCAAGTGGACCAGTAATATTTGATCGAGACATTGCCTCGTGATTTGGTAAATGCAGTAGCTGCAGCAAAGGGCAGAAAAATAAGTAGATGCTGCAGTGAAGCCATGAAGAAGATTTACCATTTATCATGAACTGTAAGTCTCCAGCAACTCAAACTCTCGATAGTATCCGATCACTATATGGTCCTATTTTCGTTCTCTTGCTCGCCTCTCTATGCATCTAGGTCGCCTGTTAGTGCAGCGGATCTATTAGCATTCAGAAGATTCAATATATGCGTAAGGCAAGGGGACACTGATCAGTTCACCGTATCTTCACTGGCAGTTTATCCGAAATGTTCTTAAAGAGTTTAATCTGAATTGAACTCGGCTCCTTGGCGATTTCTTGTGCACTAATTGGAGCCAGATTTATGAGGATCGTCCTGCTTTCATTTCCACGTTCTGGCATTCATCATGCCTGTCATCCTTCGAGTCGGACTGTTCAACTTGGAGGGGTGTTGGGCCCTCCTTCACCTTCTAGTAAAGCTGCTGGCAAGCCATATATGGTGGAGTGGAAAATGGAATTACTGGTGCTTGCTTCCCCGATATGGTGAATCATGTTAGGCAGCTTTCATCCCGGACCTCGGGGGGATACACTTGGTACCATGCTTCTGGCACATGGCCTTATTTGTTACTCATACAGATAGATCCTGTCCAGTTCCATATCAAGCTTTGGGCCCTAGTACATGAACCTTACCTTTGTGTTAGCACTGGCCATTGAGCTCATTCGCATTAAAAACACGATTCCAGTTCGATGGCGCAGGAAAAATCATTTCACAACTTAGTCAATATTAAATCGTCTAGTGCATCCACTATAGATTTTCATGTATTTCATCTTCAGGAATATGCTCTCGGGTTCTGTCGGTTTGGACCTACAATTGCATCTATGATCTCCCTTTACTATAATTGTGGGGGCCCCGTTTTGCCCTAGTATTCGCGCTGTGTTCTAGGGGTTGTGGTCCAGACGATTCCCATCATCAGTTGAAACTTGAGGTGTGCAGCCTTCAAGTGGATGCCATCCGCAGTTCCTGGTTTTTCAGGGTCGCCCCAATAATACTGCAAAGACGTAACTTACAACATTGCCAACCGGGCCTTTTTTTTTTTTTTTTTTTTCTTAGGGGTAAAATCGCAAGTGTCCTTAGTCTACTAAGACTAATCTAGTCCAGTCACGAGGTAAGTGTTTGTCTCATCTCGGTCTCGCTGGGTGTAATGTTTTGTCCCTCTCCTATATCCACGAATGAAAGATACTTTTATTTTGAACCTTACCACTGTTGATGAAATTTATCAATAACTAATGTTGTTATATTCGCATCTATTGGTTCAATTAGTTGCGCCCTTACACTCCGTTATAACTATGAAACTCCTTAATTCGTAACTGCAAAATAATGTGTCTAAAATATTTAATACTATATATTATTCTTTAATGGTTCTCTTTGGATAAGAGTATTATATACCCATTCTCTCTTTAATTAATAGAATTCATCACTTATTAAAAAACTAAAATAAAAAATAAAAAATATTATTATATTATCGTTTTTAGAAAAAGAAAAAAAGGACAAAAGTCCAGCGTGATTCCTAGACTGGGGTTGGACCTCAACATACATAGACAAAAGTGGCCGGTTTGCTATGCCCTTCATCCCATGCAACCTCATGTAAGGCCTTTATTCATTTATGCACGGTCGTTTCGACGAAAACGGTGTCTGTTTAAAGTTGCCCTTCAGCACAGCCTTTCGAGTGTCTGAGCCAATCTATATATATATATATATATATAAACAAAGTATCAATCAAATTCTCACACCACTGCACCATCAAAACTAAAAAACGAAATTATTTCGTTTCACCACGTAATCAGTTATAGAATAATGAATTTTTTTTGTCTTCCTTTATCTATAGATGCTATTTACATTATAATATATATATCGTTTATATGCATCCCGGTGTATATATGCATACATGCAAATATATATGCGTACAGAAGCCGTTTCTATTTTATATGCAGACATATGTATATATGCATACAGGTATATAGATAAAGGTACCGTTTGTATTATATATCATATATATGTGTATATATATATTGATTCCCTTTACATTAGACTCTTCTAATCTTTATCTGAATTGGGCATACCACGTGTATCTTTTAAAGGAGAATATTAATAGGGAGCACAATGTGAGCGATAAAAGGTAATTATGTTGTCTTCCTTTTATTACACATGATTGAGCATGTGCCTAGGAAAGGCTAAATCCATGCTCACATGTCACAACTGTACTTTTTTGAATCCATTTTTTATATATAATATTATTGATTGTGAGGCGTTAAATTGATTTATCATATGATAAAATTATCGGAACTTGAAAAAGATACATGAACAATTAATTAGAGTGAGAATGACAAGATTGTGAGATGTTTTGAATACTCGGAGTAATGAATTCATTGATATGATTTTTCTTGATATAGAGGTATATTTTGCACTTTTTGACTAAATATATTATTTTTTAACATAATTGTTTATTTATTAAGTTATTGCTTCTAACAAATTAGGGTTCATTAATGCATGCATAAGAAAGTCCCAAATCAATTTATTTAGACCACTCCTTCGTGAAAGAGGTTTACAACTGAGTAACCGAGTTGAAAGAAGAACAGTTTTCATCAACCGATGCAAGTTTTAGTTTGCTGATATGCAAACAATAAACATCTAAATCAAAACTTTTGCATGTGTTTTTAGTTTGAATTTTCTTTATTTGCTTTATATCTTATATGTATCTTTTTTCCTACAGATGTGATCGAGAAGGTCTTGGCTATTGTAGATAATGAAATTAGATATTGAGCTATTACTCTTCTAGTATTATTTTTACTTATTTTTTTCTATATTGATCAATGATTTATCATTCATGATATAATAAATATAAAATATTCATGTTAAAAATTAATATTTAAGGAATGAAAATATAAAGATTACAGTATGGGAGCTCCCGACAGAACAACTTGAAACAAATTTCTTGAGTGAGGACTCGAAACCTTCTATCATCGTCATTACATCAACGATCCTGAAGGAATTTCGAGCTATGTTCAATAGAATAATTTAAAATTATTCCATTCATCGTATTCTTTCTTTGAGTTACCTCTTCTTACAAATTTTGGAAACTAAACAACTATTGGAAAGGTAATGTATTATATAGGAAACACTAATTTTTATCATCGAGGATTAGTTCTAGTATTCTTTGAAATCTTTTCGTTAGTTATCTCCTTCCAATTATATGGTAATTAGTGATATTATCAAAATATAACTATGCCCTATCTACATTAAAGCTCTCACGTAACACTTCCATAAGGCATTTTTATATTATATTATATATATTGGCTAAATTACTTAATAAATTATAAAATGATGGATTTACATTAGGAAGTTATATTATATTGCATCTTAGAGTATTTGTTTTCGCATTATTCTTTGATTTCTTTTCCTCAACTATGTAGTTTCAAATAATATATTTATAATATTCCATTAAAGATTTTCTAATGTATAATATGCTAAATATAATTGCCTAATATTACAACAATTTCTATATATAACTTATATATATTTATTTAAGTGGATATATCTTCTACTTAATTACATATTCCTTATTATATTCTCTCACATTAGAGTCCTGGCCAAATGAAACGACGTTTTGTTTGGATGTATATATATATTATTGTTATATATAGATATGTATATTTGATTTCCTATATATAGCATAGAGAAATAACCTCTCATATACTGCTCTTAAATATCTTTGATTTCTTTGCTGAATTATATATCGTTTATTACTTCAATAATCTTTTGCATGTTATCATCATCATCATCATTTATATTATTGACATTTTGATTTATAACTGCTTAAGTTTTATACTTGGACAAAGGACATCGAGTGGAGAAATTAGAAGCAAGTCATACAATCGACTGAAAAACTCATATTGTTCAATAGGAAAACATTAACAGAGTTGGAGGAAATAAGATGGAGTCAGATGATCAGATAAGGGTTTGTAACTAATCTCATACACGATATACGACATTTGTAAATCTTTAAATTTAACAAATCACTTTTTTTAGGAAAGAAGACTGACAACCAACGCATCAATAATTGATATATATTGAAGAAGAGCATACAATACAAATTCATATAAAGACATAATTAAATCCAATATTCACGCAAATGATATTTCAAAATAATATATTTATTCGTCATAAAATTACGTGTTATTATAAAAGATTATATATTTAATCAATAAGAGTCCGCGCAACGCACATATATTCACCTAATTAAACATCATTATAGTAAGAAAACTGCGAGTTATATCGGTGCAGCTAATTAATAAACTACGATCCATGTAGGCAGAATTTACTTATAATATATATATTTAAAATTCTCTTTAAATCATCTCACGATTAAGATCAGAACAAGAGCAATGGAGTGGGATTTGTCTCGGTAAAAAGGTTAAAAGCACATTGCAATCTTATCGAAAAGAAAAATATGTCAATGTTAGTATGGTAAGGAAGCAGACACATAGTGGATCTGACATCCCGAATTTAATATAAGAAATTTGTCTAGAGTTCAATTCGGCTCCACTACAAGTAAAAATGATTCTTGAAGACGAAGGGATCGGATCTTCCGAGTTTTCGGTTGAGTGGAATTTACTGTGGACGTTGACAGTGCTGACGTTACGTAATTTGATTGGACAAGAAAGAATCCGAGAACAGCCCCATCTCTCCACATCGTATATATATGGTCATGCCCACCAACCCTTGTAATTTAATTAATTTCTTGGTCGATCGAGTACAAAGTACAAACTCTTTAACTTTGTTGCTAGGGTAAACACCACTTGCAATATCTTCTCTTCGATGAAGTATACATATCATTAGACCGCATTTCGTTTTCTCCGAGCCCGATGTTTTGTTTTGATCTTCGCGTATCGAGATACTAATCATTATTCTGCTTCTAAGTACTGTATGCCCATATGTTAATTTGCTATATTCAATTATTACTCTTCATTGTTCTAGATTGAGCCTCATTTGTAACCCAAAAAAAATTATTACTCTGTCATATACCAGTACACTGACCCGAGCGCTCGAGCTTATAGCGTCCAATTTCACCTATCCAATCTGTGAATGCCCAACTTGGATGTCGCATCCTACATTGCAACATTACATCAACCCACGAGACCTAACCTCTACGAAACACACAATTGCTGACTTCACTTAGTATGAAGATTCCAAAATGATCAACGTCTGGACATTTAAGGAGCAGGATTGATTCGTCCTTGTCTAGGCTTCCTTGGACTTCTGAAGTTTTCTCATATCCGTCCTGATGAGATTTAATCTAATGTTTGTGGCCCAATGTTTGCGTCAATTCAAATTACAAAATTGACTGGTTCGACATATCCTGTCTTCTACTCTGCCTAGCTCGTTCAATTGGAATCACGTTGAGAAGACAGCACTGTCTTACTCGTGGTCTTAGACCAGTTTGCGCATATCTCAACTAATTCCTTCTTAGACGAGTTAGAGGCATGTATTCAATATTGTGACACTGAAGGGATCGATAGGATTTTGAGAATATACCGATATATCTTTGCATTTCCGGATGTTGAAAACATAATGAATGAATGTTGTTGCATGGAGCAGTTGGCAAACCGCGTTATATGTGGACAACTGTACTTGCTATGTGCAGGAATTTGCTATCCAATAGAAGCATCTCGTTGGCAGGACTAATTATCGATTAATACTCAAATGAGAAGTAGTCTTATTTAATAGGTTGAAAATATCTCATAATCTCATAGAATATTACAATGATCTGTTCCAACTAGTTGAAGTCGATATCTCTATATACATCATCAGATGAACCTTCACTGTATGGCCTTTCCGGGATGGAACCTCCCAGTCGATTGCTTGCTTCAACGACTTCGAATTAAGGTACATAGCGATCTGTTCCAAGTAGTTGAAGTGGATATCTCTATATACATCATCAGATGAACCTTCACTGTATGGCCTTTCCGGAATGGAACCTCCAAGTCGATTGCTTGCTTCAACGACTTCGAATTTAGGTACATTATTTCGATGGTTCCCAAATGCAACCAAACCATCGAAAGTGGTGTCTCTTCCAATTTAATGTATCCAATGAGGTTGGAGCATTGGAGATGAGGCTGGGAGTTGCCCAATCCATTCTCCCTCTTCTTTTCATGATCAACTTCCACGAAGCACTCAATCGACATGTATGAAAACTAATACGCACTCAATAAAGCACTAACCTAATTAATCGCATCATCAACCCAATCAAGAAATAAAGAAAAAAAGAACAGAACTTAATTGTTCTCTCTTAATTGATAATCTACCCGACTTGAAAAGAACTGTCTAATTATGTCTTAGCTACTATCATGTGGATCAAATCAGTCCATTGATTTTATTTACTTGTCGTGCTCTAATATCATGTGGTTCAACGTCTCTCTGAAAAGACAAGGAATGATCTCATTGAACAGAGTCTTGATTACGACTAAACATAAGGTATAGTATTCAAATTAGCGTGCAGTGTCTGTATCGACCGATCTTTCAAGCATCTTTATTGCTCTACTGTATGATTCGCTGAATGGGAGATAATTGAAAATGTAGTAACAGTATGGAATCTTCCAAGGGCATCCTCTGCATGGAGAGAAAGAAACCTTAAAAATATATATTTATTTAAAAGAAAAATTAGGGGTATCATATATCAAGCAAGATTCTGTATCTAGACCGGTGTGTAACCTAGAGAGGAATGGGTTGGGGTCTTTCTTGGACCATTTCTTTTTTTCTTTTTTGGACCATTAAAACAATGACAAATGCACAGATTCTTGACCATTAAAACAATGACAAATGCACAGATTCTTGAAGGCCAAAAAGGGCAAAAAAAAAAAGAAAAAAGAGATGAATAATTTCGACAGTAAATGGGGGATCAGATCACTATACATATAGCAGCCCCACACTCATCAATTCCTCTTTGTTTGGACCATATTGTGCATGTTCTGTCAGTCAAGACATAGTACCAATTCGACCATATCTAAAATGATATAGCAGAAGATAGTGATAAAAAGGAATGTGAATGCGGATTCTGGATGTATTCCTTGCTTTATGAACGACCGATTTACCTTCAAAATATCACTCTTTATGTATTCATTGCACCGCATGGGTTCGGGGAATCAGATTCTACCTGCATGGTCCATAGTGAATCAACCCGAAAACTCGACCTCAAAGTCTTAACAAAAGAGGATAAGAGGAAAACGTTTTCAGGGAAATTGGTCCCTGCCATTAACATCTCCTTCCCCCTTGACCTCACAAAAGGTCAAAAAATTGCTTATGATATTGATAAAGAGGAATCTTTTCTTAGCCAATGAATCTAAGAAGCCAATGGCAAAGCCGGCATTTGGGCTTGAAAAGTTGATGACTTGTCTATTGAGGAACATGTATATCTAGCTAAGAGTGCAACCACGCATGAGGAAAATATGACTGGCAGATAAGAACGATCGAAATCCTTCACTCCAATAATCTGTATCGATCTCTGCATCTCTATCTTTTTATCATTCTTTTTGTCAAATAAATATGCGTGCAACTGTGCAGTTACTGAATGCATGTTTCCCTTCAAATGACATGACACATCATAACATAAGGAGCATATATGTGTTTAATATTCTCATGGTACTCGGAATACTAGGAATTTCACGTCATATGTTTTGCCATGCCCAAGTTTCTAAGGCTATAGAGTTGGCCCCTAGGACTTTCTTTAATCACATGTCGCCCCTAAAACTAATTCAAAGTTCTCACAATAACCCTCTTTTTGCCTTTTCCGATAGGATTTAAGCTCAAATTTTTAGTGTTTATTTTACTTTCCTCTGGTTTTGAAAATATATTTCAAAGACTTTATCTTTTTTTGGTGCATTTTTAAATTTTATTCTTTCTTCCCTTTGACAAATTGTTTTTCCTTTTCCTTTTGTCTGGTTTCTCCGTCATGGGAAAAAAGGATAAACAAAAGGGAAATATAAAAGTGGGCGCCTGGCTTGGGTAGTGCGGTCGGTCGGTGACTCGGTGTATAGCTTTTTCGTTGACTTCATCTGGATTAGGCATAAACCAAACCGGTCTAGGCTCTAGCCGATAAACTCCAACACTTTAATACTCTTGTAATTAATTCTACATAATAATGGACTAATCTCTGATCCAAAAGTTTAATAATGATGCATACATAATTCTTGTATCGAAGATTCAATATGATTGCCGCATCTAGTAATTCTTTCAAGGAACCGTTCAATTCAATGAATTAGTTTGAGCAATAGTTATGTGTATAAATAAAATTGTTAATAATAAAAAAAAGCACAATATTTTCACATTCTAACAATTTTTGCATGAGTTTTTTTTCCTTAATCTAAAAGTATATAAACTTTCGATTTGATAACGATTCTAGCGCGACATCAAATTTTTCATTAATTTGGATGGAATCGAGGCCACAGAGGGCGTCGGCAACCTCAATTGGGAGGAGGGCACGAACGACCTAAATCGGGGGGTGATGGCCTGAGTCGTGGCCTCCACCCTCTAGATTCGGGAGAAACCCAAATTAATTAAAAATTTGACAACGCCTTAGAATTGTTATCAAATCGAAAGTATGTGCATTTTTAGGTTAGGAAAAAAGTTCTTGTTATAATTGTTAAAATATGAAAAATTTGTGCTTTTTTTGTTATTAACCCTAAATAAAATATCGATGAAGCATTTGTAATCAGCTCGGGGAGTAAATACATACTTTCTTTTGCTCAAACTATAGTTTCAAGTATACTACTTATAAAAGCCCAAAAAGGTATTAAGATTAAGGGAGAAATCCGGATTTGGATCAAGGAGAAACACGGCCCTTGAGGGCCGGATAGGAAGATTAATTGCACAAAATAGGAGAATTATAATTATTCTTTTTTTAGATAATTGATGCTTCATCGGGCTGCCTTACTCAAAATAAATTAGTGGAGATTCATTATACTTCTGAATATCAAAATAATGTTTCATTACTAAATAAAATAGCATTAATTTGAAAAAGAAAGTACTATTTTTCCTAAATATAATAACAAATGAAAGGTGTTATAGATTTACGCTTCAACTTTCACAAGTGTTTTATTTATGACAAACTAGATGTAGAGTATGCGCATATGCACCAGATAGTATTGAAAAGATGGCTTATCACTCATGGTATAAGCTTATAGATGATATAAAATGTTCACAAATTACAAAGATTCTTTCATGATTGCGTTAACGGAATTGGCTATAATAAAGTTGCTATAATTTTTCTATTTTTAATTTGTGACAGTATATATCTAGCTATGGTTTATCTCTTATCAATCCTATTTCAATTAAAGTTCTTAATTTTGGTTCTCAAATAGGTTGACGATGTGCTACAAAATAGTTAACTGAATGCTTTAAAAAAAAATATTTCTTTAGTCTGTATAGTATGAAAGTTTGTGTTTTGTTTATGTGAATATACTAAAAACGTGTATAAACAAATAATTATTTTTAAAATTTTTTTTATTCTTAAGACTATATAAAATGACTTTTCATCTTTCATAACTGAAGAATTTTTAGAATTCCATAATGATGATGTGGTTCAATAATAATACGTTACTTTTCGCATTGTGATTGATAAAAACTTTAAGAGTCACTCAAACATGAGTCACCTACATCTTATGTGGCATTGTCCGGCTTATCATTATGACTTTTATAATTATATATAGATTTTAAACTTTCCGGTTTCCATCCATTACAATTGGTTTTCCGTTATTCCTTTTCTTTTTAAATTCCAGAAAACTTTTAATAATTCTGAGGAAAAAGAACGAAGAGGTAGGGAACCAGAAGCGGTAGGATCATGGCATGGACTAGCATCATCAAGGCGAGGAAATCAGCGCTATTGTCAGATCCCACAACTGAAAATTTCCCCTATCTCTTCAATTTTGCAAACGAAGAGGAGCAGGAAATCCCCAATAATAGAGAAGGAATGGGGTAGCAGTCGCAACCTAAAATTTTTCACGCTTTAAAAATATTTATACATAATTTTTCAAATTTTGATAAAATATTTTATATTCGCTCTCACTACCTTAAGAAAACTATCTTACTATTTGCACACTCTAAAATTTCACCCTCCAAGACCAAATTCCAAGTCCGACCCTGAGTCCGCGACCCACTGATTAGGAGAGGTCATGGTGATCTAGAGGCTCACTGGCAAGAGTTTTTCCATCTCTCCCTCTATAAAATGGAGAAAAGGGCTTCTGATCCCGCATTGCCAGGAATTTTTAGACCCCGCTCTTCCTCTACGTCTCCTTTCTTCTTTAATTTCTTGATAATTATTTTTTACTTTTATGAAATTAAAAACATATTTTTAATGGAACAATGAAACTAGAATTGATCATAAATAAAACAATTCTAAAAGTTCATGCTTAAATTTAACACATTTTATTTTTTCTACTATTTTTAGGAGAAAAAAGTAAAATACATGTTTTTTTTTCTTGAAATTAATCCAAATATAAAATACAAGGGTCTCAGACCAGTTACTTATTTAAGTAAAGTCTCAAAAAGATTCAAAAAGAAAATTCACAAACAAGCATCAAATTGATAAAAAAATACTTGATTTTTCGTTTACAAAGTAGATTCATGAATCTAATACGATAAATTAAAAATCATGGTAACCAATAAGGGGGTACGAGTAAATCACTACGACAATGAAATTTGAAATCTCTTAGTTAGCAAATACGAGCGTGCGTTACTGCGCTGAACTTCTTTTCTTAACCGATAAAAATACTTGAAACAAAGAAAAACGACTCAGTTAGCTAGGAGAATCTACAAAAGACCTTGAACTTGAGCAATAAAAGAGGTGGCAATTTTAAAGTTCACATTTGGAAGAGTCATAACTCTGCTTCATATCGTAGACATAATTTTCTATAATTTTTAGGGTAAATTACAAAAAAAAACCCAAATTTTATAAAATGTCTCAATTTTGTCTTAAATTTTGTTTTGTAACAGAAAAAACCATAAGTTTTCTAAAATGTCTCAAAAATGACCTCCGTTATAACCTCCGTCAATTTTTGTTGTTGATGGTAGGTCCCTTTAGCAGTCCACGTAGGTCACACGTAGGCTGGTGGGTCCCTTTAACAGTCCACGTAGGTCACACGTAGGCAAAAATTGACGGAAGTTATAACGGAGGTCATTTTTGAGACATTTTAGAAAACTTATGGTTTTTTTTGTTACAAAACAAAATTTATGACAAAACTGAGACTTTTTATAAAATTTGGGTTTTTTTTTGTAATTTGCCCTAATTTTTATGGAAAAACTGAAAGGATAACATAGGGTACAATAGACTCCCATACCTTAAAATTTTCCTAATGGACACTTCTCTCCCAAATCCCACCAAAATTCACGTTTTATCCCGTTGACTTTATTGACTTAATGAGAATTAATTTCTTTTAGTCCCTAACCTTTATATACTTTTACTTTCATCCTGTTCTTTTTTTGTTTAATCAAATTCTCAGTGTTACACGGTATATCTATATGATTTTGCAGTTTGACTTTTGCTAAATCTATTGATGTGTAATAATTTTGAGAATAAAAAGATATTGACAAAATAGAATAACTTCCTGGGGAACACTGAGGATGAAAAGAAATTTTTTTATCATATCAACTTGGTCAATGAGGTTGAGTATTAATGTTTTTGGGAAATAGCCAAAAAAATCAAAAATTTTAATCAAATTCTTTAATATACCAATTTTTTAAATTTTAGCATAAAAAATCACAACGTTTATTTCTGTTTTCCTGATCTATCAATCCGTTAATTGGGCCGTTAAAACTGCTGAAGTAACCGTTAACGGCGCTGATGTGGCAGGGGGTTGCTTACGTGGATAATTGCCACAAAGTTTTAAACCTAAAAAATCACATAGTTTGCTTTTTTTTTTCTCCCCAATCTACTAAAATATTAATAATTTTTCCCTCATCTACCAAAATATCAATAACTTTAAAAAATCACATAATTTGCTTATGTTCCCTCATTTACTAAAATATGGCTTCTTTCAAAAATCACATGTTCCAAAATATGACTTCTTTGAATGATTTTAAGTTTGAATTAGGGATTTATATATACGTGTATTGATTTAAATTTTAAAATAATTTTTAATAAAAAAGAAGTGCTATAACAGTTACAATTTGTCATTTGCAAATAAAAAGAATATTCATATTTATTCTAACATTAAGTAATATAGGAATTTAGATATATTATACTGTAAATACAATAATCATGCCAAAATAACAATTCCAACTGAACTTGTGCACACCAGCATCTATAAAATTTTAGCATGGTTCAACTTGTTGAACACAAGTTCTATTGGAATTGTTATTTTATCACGGTTTTTGTCTTTACAGTATAATATGTCTAAGTTCCTATCTTTGTGTGTATATATACTTACATACATATATATAAATATATAAGCAGGATAAAGGTACACCGGGACAGGTGGTTTTAGAACGCTTCGTTTCTAAATGGAATTTTCTCGATCTTTTGAGCTTTTTCTAAATAATAAAATTTTGAATTTTTAGAAATATATAGATATAGATTTGTGAAATCGTTCATTATTTTATCGATTTTCTGACTTTTTTTATTTTGTAATTTTTAATTTTAAAAACAAGTAAATATAGATTTGTGGAACAAGTCATTATTTTCTCGGATTTTGTAATTTTTTAGAAAAACGAATTGTAGTTTTATTTTTAAAACATATATATAGATATATGGGACCAATTGTTATTATCTCGCATGCATCTATTTTAATTTTAGGTATATCAACAGTCAGATTTTTAAAGATGGGTTCTTCAACTATTTAAACTTTTTTAGAGTTTTAAGATTTTTCAATTTTATATTTGTAGTGTAGGTATTAAATTTTGACATGCAGATCTGATGAATTTCTATCTTCAACATTTTCATCATATTTAAATTATCAAAATTTAATAATAATCGGTCATAGAAATATATATATCTATATGAACCATGCCAAAATAAGTTGAACCATGCTAAAGTAATTGGTCCTAGTGTCCAACAAGTTCAACCATGCTAAATAACTATGCTAAAATTTTATAGATGTTGGTGTACACAAGTTCTATTGGAATGGTTATTTTGGCATGATTATTGCTTTTGTAGTATAATATGTTAAATTCCTATATTACTTAATGTGATAACAAATGTGAGTATTCTTTTGATTTGCAAATGACAAAATTGTAACTGTTCTAACACTTCTTTCCTGTTAAAAATTTTTTTAACTTTCAAATCAGCATACATATACATAAGTCCCTAATTCAACTTTATAATCATTCAAAAAAGTCATATTTTGGTATATGTAATTTTTTAAAATTATTAATATTTTGGTAGATGAGGAAAAAGTTATTGATGTTTTGGTAGATGAGGAAAAAAAAGCAAACTATGTGAATTTTTAGGTTAAAAACTTGTAGCATGCTATCTACGTAGACAAACTGTCTGCCACGTCAGCGCATGTAACGGTCACATCAGCAGTTTTGACGACCCAATTAACAGATTGGTAGATCGGGGAAACAAAGGTAAACGTCGCGATTTTTCAGGCCAAAATTTAAAAAATTGGTAAATTGGAGAACTTTATGAAAATATTAATTTTTCAAATTATGTCCCCTCAATTTTTTACGAAGAATGGAATGAAATGTCTTTTTTTTTAATTTAAACAATGGAGTGTCATGTTATTTGCTAATACCTCAAGGGAGAGGGGTGTAATTTCCCCCTACGAATACCAATACTCTAGGTCTAGGGTGGGCAACACTGCTCTTGCCAATCCCCTCTCGCTCCATCCCTTTTGAGATATTCATGCCCATCATAATCCGTCTATCAACTTGCTTGAATTGATGGACCAAAGTTTTTTGTGTTCTCTCTATCAAGTTGTACACACATGATGCATGCATACATAAACTCACTGTTGCATTCTATCTTTACGACCACCCTCCCTTTTTTTTTTTTGGAGAGTGACTCCCAAGTTTGATTTATAAAAGCTGGCTAGGACAAAATTAACTTACAAGGTGCTGCTTCGTTTATTTATTTGGGGTGAATTTTCAAATTAACGTAATTTTTCGAAAATATAAAGAAGTTAGAAACAATAGATATGCAGCTTAATTAATTAATGGAGTGGTGGAGATATGCATGGATGGAAAAATGATTATGTGTTAGTGAAATCTGACTAGGCATGTCCATGTGCTCTATATATATACACATATATATCCTTGCACATATATGTACTCTTGCACAATATAAATTATACGAAAAAAATTATATAATTGGGCGTTCAGGATCCTCTTGACTTATAAAGTCAACAGCGATGCGGCATTTTAAGAGAATAGATGAGCAACCACGTAAACTACTTAAGAGCCAAGTTTTATATTAGTTTTAACCTGCATATACAATATGTTTAGTGGGGGCTGTGGGGCTGCTTTTTTTTTTTTTTTTAATACCCGTCTGAATTATAGGAGTCCATAGATCTAGTAGAAAATAAATTAGAAAAACGGGAAATGAGAACCGCGCTGATTATTCACGACCCTCTCTTTGGGCAAAGAACCTGTTTAGATACTCTGGTGCTGATTTATGTTGTAAATCCTAACCTTTAATTACGTATACCAACTCAAAAATTTAATATGAAAGTGATTGATGATACATAACATATGTGTAAGAAAGCAATATATCGACTGTACGTACATATGAACTCACATAGAATCATCAGTCTTTAGCTCGATGGTGCATCAGGGGGTAGTACGTATTTTAAGAGCATAATTTGATCAGCTCGATTAAGTTTGAGATTAACCGAAAAAACTTAACAAATACATTGATGTACGATACTTGGAGTACAAATAATTTAGACAATTAATTATAGAAGGTGGAATGTGTATGTGCACCCATTTTGTGATATTGAAGGACCGTGTTTTTTTTATGCACTTCGTATCTGGAAATTCAATGGGTGTCGATTAATTTAGTTCGAGTTAAGTCGGCCCACTAAGGGGTAAAGTCCATTCAGCATAAATTTTTTTTCATTCACAAGACTCAAATACAAGACATTAACCGCTTGAATCAATTCACTTTGATAAGGAGTGTGCTTTCGTTTCATTTTTAATCTTCCAATTATGGTGGGTCGAGGCCCTATCACACCCGTGCCCGTGGTTGGTGGCTTTTTGGATTTAATCCGTAGCCACTTGATTGATATATTAGTACAATTAATTAGTTTTTTTTCAGCAGTTTCATTTCTAGTCAATCAAATAAGGACAAATGAGAAGAAATCACTGCATCATACATGTTCTACAACAGTACATACTAAACCATTCGATTGAATAAGGGAAAGAGAGTGTGAATTTGCTCAGGAGAATCAAACATATAGAATTCATTATTTCAGTTTAAAGGTGTGTATTATTGTACTAAACTTCCATTTATCTTTTCATATATTTTAGTTACTAAATCAGTTGTTGTCCGGGTGAGTTTGCGCATGCTGCAATAATTTGACCTTTTTTATGTGAGTGAACAACAAATCACTTATGTTCCCCGACTAAGCTCATGCGGTAACTTATGACGGAAAAATCCTTCTCTCGCAAAGATTCACAGGTTATACAAAAATGTATGACTTCTAAGACAATTCCCCAACACATATTTACATGTGTGCTTGTCGGATTTGCTTGTCCTTTATCTGTAATAATATCATAAATGACTCTGAGAGCTCCTTGGATTATGGTGACTTTGATAAGGCTGAAGTATTTCGTTGTATATGTGGGTGAATTTATCTATCCAACAATTGGCTTACTGAGTTAAATAATCGCATGTCTACAAGTGTCGAGGAGCCAAAGGTGTTACTATATATCCGAATATATAACAGTATCATCTACACGAGATCTTGGAGAATCGGTGGCAAGGAAAAAGTCTATCTAAAGCATAGGTTTGTCGTATAGTTGTGTCATTTATTTCGTGCGTTCTAGGCTAAAACTGTTTCCACAGAGGATGGAGACATCGTGCAGTAGCATATACCATTACATGAAAATATAGAGGTTTTTTTATAATTGAAAATATAGAGATTTTAAGTTGGATTTCTGACCGTATATCTAACTATATATATACAGAGAGAGAGGTCAGCTTACACAAAGAACCAATAGGCCTACTTATTATACCCCCAATTGCTTGTTAACCATCTCCCCACTAGCAGTCTCTCTCTCTCCCCCTCTCTCCCTCTCTCTCTCTCTCTCTCTCTCTCTCTCTCTGTCCTTTTGTGTTATTATTCATAGAAGAGAAAAAGAACATAAAGTGGAGGAAAATATCTCTTCTTCCATGGAAGCAAAAGGTTACACAAGAGATGGCACAGTTGATCTTCGCGGCCGCCCTGCGCTCGCCTTCAGAACCGGTAAATGGAAAGCATGCGCCTTTCTCGTTGGTAAGTACTTTTGGTCGTGAAGAAGTCATCCACAAACTCGGCTATATATCTTTTCCATGAGGAGCCTATTGCCGATCGATTGAACTCGTCACTTATCTATAAATGAATTTAGATGCAGGCTTCCACGAAACTGGCACCTCTTCTGATTGATTTAATTTCATCGAACACCGGATGACCCCTTTATTCATATGGTTCATGATTTTTTGAATGAAATTGTGTAAATGCCCCTTTACAGGCTACGAGGCATTTGAGAGGATGGCTTTCTACGGGATTGCATCGAACCTCGTGAACTACCTGACCACCCAGCTCCACGAAGACACCGTATCATCGGTGAGGAACGTGAATAACTGGTCAGGTGCAGTCTGGATCACCCCCATCGTCGGCGCATACATTGCCGATGCCTATTTGGGCCGATTCTGGACTTTCACCATCTCATCCCTAATTTACGTGACGGTAACTTCTCTTTTCTGCTTTTCCATGCATATAGTTCATATATATGCCACCAAACTCAGTACTCATCGATCCTAATAACATCTTATGTTCTCTCTCCCTCTCTCTTATCTTCTTTTTGATATGTGTGTACAAACATTCCTTTCACATTGAACTTCCACAGTGAGTGGAACACCTGTTTGGACAATATTTGTGGTCACCTACTCCCTATGGCCAATTAATGGTCTCAATTTGGGGCTCTGTGGGACCAAATGAAATGCCCCCCGCCTGTTACTTCATTAGTATACAGTGAGACAAAAAAAATAAAGAAAAGGAAATTTTAGATCCATATAAATTTTAATGTTATCCAGTCCACAAGTTATTAACCATTCAAATATATATTTCATTTTCCTAGTTCTAGCATATGGGTTTTATTCCCTATTGGCAACATGTGCTCCGATAATTTAATGCTTAACAATGATGGAACTTAAATGAGGTCCTATATCGGGCATGAAGTAGACACTAAATTCAACAGTCTTCACAAGTTTAAGGATATTTTGCATGCGATGAATGGCATTTTGTAATCAATGATCAATATACTTTTCCGGGCGATACTGATTTTCTGACCACAAGCCGTGCATGATTTGCGACTTCCAATCCAACAGGGGATGATTCTTCTGACAATGGCAGCCTCCTTAAAATTCCTAAGACCAACATGCGAGAATGGAGTGTGCAGCAAAGCCACAAGCTCACAGATTGCTTTCTTTTACTCTGCCCTCTATATCATAGCCATCGGGGCCGGTGGGACCAAGCCCAACATTTCAACCTTTGGGGCCGACCAATTCGATGACTTCAATCCACAAGAGAAGAGGCTCAAGGTTCTTCTTCTTCTTCTTCTTCTTCTTCTTCTTCTTCTTCTTCTTCTTCTTCTTCTTCTTCGGTAATTTGTATTTTTTATATTCTGCAAATTTGAATTATTTTTCAGCAAATTTAGCATATTGTAAAATTTTATGGTTGAATTTGAAGGTGTCATTCTTCAATTGGTGGATGTTCAGCTCCTTCTTGGGTGCCCTCTTTGCAACTCTTGGGCTCGTCTACATCCAAGAGAACTTGGGCTGGGGGCTAGGGTACGGTGTCCCCACAGTTGGGCTCGTCCTCTCCCTATTCTTGTTCTACTTGGGCACCCCCATTTACCGGCACAAGGTCTCTGCCACGAGCCCAACGAGCGATCTCATCCGCGTCCCAGCATCTGCATTCCGGAATCGGAGGCTTCCGGTCCCCAGTGACCCCTCGGAGCTCCATGAGCTCAGCAGACAGTGCTATGTTGCCAGCGGAAAGCGCCAGGTCCACCATTCCGCCGTCTTTAAGTAAGTGCCGGGAAATTTTTGGACCACTTATAGTTGCCACTATCGATTCTCGGGTAGATCCACCGGGGTGTCTCCTAATTATATAAGTCCTTATAGTAATGTCACTAGCTAAAATGGGATCACATAGTATAATACTAGATATTCTTGATATTGGGCGGCCGTGGATTGCCTGCCACTTGGAAGTACTTTCCCCCATGACCTTAGGAAGTGTTAATCATCAACAATAATAAGATAGATAGCACCACGTAACATAAAAAACACATGCAAGCACAATGGTAAAGTCATATAGACGGTGAGACTTACCGTGGGACCCGCAGAGATTGAGGTCCAGATTGGATACTTACTTGTCCATTTATTTTTTCGAATCTCTTAAAAGACCATGAAAAGTAATTCTAGAAACTTACTTGTCTGCACGTTCCATATAAATAACCTACTTCTTATTTTGATGAAAGGATGTCTAGTAATCTTACCAACATATTCCTAGCATATGTATAAAAGATGGTATGGTGGTGGGTCAAATAAATGCTCTTAGTGGTAGTACATGTTTGGCACAATAGAATGAGGAAACATAAATAAGGATATGAAATCTCATTATATTGTAGAATTTGTTCATCCATTCATACAAAACATATACTAGAAAATTCTGCAACGAGTTGCTTTCTTCGGTTCTGAAACTGAAACACCATGACATATAAATCTATGACTCGAGCAGAGTTCATGCATAGAGTCAATTGGATCAGGAAAAGATTCCAATTCTAAAGCGTCATGCAGCTTACCCGTGATATAATTTAGTGGTGGTCCTCCATTTTATGTGCTAGCTACGTACAAAAATAGCCATAGAATTTAGCTTGTATATATACATCGATTTCTAAAATGCCCATTCTCATTGGTCTTTTTGAGTTTCCATAGCCATTCATTTGCTTGAGAGTTGCTAGTCCATCCCCTTTAAGGCCCTGTTTTCTAGTACTTCCTTCTCGAACCTGTCCTAATGAATTGTCTTTTAGGTTTTCCCCCTACCAAGTTGTTGTTGTCGTTTTTCTTTCCTTTTTTTTTTTTTGGTGCAGTGCCCACTAATCCACTATTTCCAAGTCCAAACAGACTAAGGGTGAAGCATGGTAATATGGTGGACCAGTTAAGCCATGAGCACTAATTAACACAGGACAAATGCGGAGTTGCTATTGCCACCCCCCAATGGAATTGTCAATGCTTCATAGCCTTATTTGGGGAATGTCTATTGATGAATCTCTATCACTAAGCATGCATTTTGTCTTGTCTATTGATTATATGAGATCTAAAGTTGTTGCAAATAACCTCCACAAACTTTTTTTTAATGGAATTTTGTTTTTTATTTCTTTTCTAAGGTTCTTGGACAAGGCTGCGATAAAAGAAAGCACGATGTCTCCGACTGCACAACCGTGCACGGTGACGCAGGTGGAAGGCATCAAACTCATACTTGGCATGTTCCTGATATGGCTGGTAGTCCTGATCCCGAATACCATCTGGGCCCAGATTAACACCCTGTTTGTCAAACAGGGCACCACCCTGGACCGGAGCATGGGCCCACATTTCCAAATTCCGGCCGCTTCCTTGAGCAGCTTCGTGACCCTATCGATGCTCATCTCTGTGCCGATATACGACCGGTACTTCGTGCCCTTCATGCAGGCCAGGACCGGGAACCCAAGGGGGATCACCCTCCTCCAGAGGATCGGAATCGGGTCCGCTATCCAGGTCCTAGCGATCGCGATAGCCTACGCAGTGGAAGTCAAGAGGATGCACGTGATAAGCGTCCACGGGTCCTCCCACCCAAAGGACATCGTCCCAATGAGCATATTCTGGCTGTTGCCACAATACGTGCTACTCGGGGTAGCCGACGTGTTCAATGCGATCGGGTTGCTGGAGTTCTTCTACGACCAGGCCCCGGAAGAGATGCAAAGCCTAGGGACGACGTTCTTTACGAGCGGGATTGGTATCGGGAACTTCCTAAACAGCTTGCTGGTCACAGTCGTGGACAAGATCACAGGGAAGTATGGAGGGAAGAGTTGGATTGGGAACGATTTGAATGACTCCCACTTGGACTATTACTATGGGTTCCTTTTGGTCATTTCAACCCTCAATTTGGGAGCATTCATATGGGCATCAAGTAGGCATACTTACAAGAGAGAAATTATTGCTGAGGGTGCTGAAGTAGAAGCGAAGCAAGGCTCTGTGCTCCCAGTTGAAACCAAAGCCTTGGAACTACCTCCTCTAGGTTTACAAGTATAGGGGGGAAAAAAGAAAAGAAAAAATCCAAATAATAACGAGAGGTTTGATCGACTTAGTGTGAACTAACCCCCCTCTACGCGGGGGAAGAAACGTTTTACATTCCTAGCCACTTATTATCATGAATTTTAAGCAATCATAATTCATGCATGTCGATCACATTCTCGCCTAAAGTTTCTAGCATTATAGTGTCCGTGCGTACTTTTTCCAACCAAAAAATGGGGAGGACTATATTTTGCAGCATTAAATAGTTGATTCACGCCCTATGGTTAATACTGCACCACACCCTATTTACTTGATGTATATGCAAGCATATGGTATAGTACTCATAAGAAGTCGTCCAGAAGGATCGAACGACTTCCGATAGCCTAAGATCTTTCTTTGTCTAGTCTAGTCATGGCGGAGTTGTTAGCTTAAACACCCACATTTGGGAAGCAAAATCAAACTGTCCAATCTCTTGCAATTGCTATAGCTTTTTAATTGTGCAGTGGTCCGAAGCATTTAATGACATGAGTGGGAAAAAGGCAAGAGGTTTGAACGTTCAATCTATCTTTGACCAAAGTTCATGAAGTAGTTTAACCACTCAAAGATACATTAATTTGGAGGCCTCTCAAGTGTCTATCGGTAAACAAATTGGATCTTCTTTGAAAAAAAATTGCACATTTGACACTTTCATGCATGAATATTATCTAAATTAAAAAAATCAATCTATATTTATATAAAGTATTATATTCTCATAAAAAAATATTTTTTTTTTATTTTTAATTATAAGAGTACGAGTAAATAAAAAGAGTAAAGTTTATCCTCAATAATTGGGAAGGAATCAGCACCAATATATATATATATATATATATATATATAAAGCATATAAACAGCATGTATATAGTACCAGCTACGTCTTTCATAGAAGTTTCTTTTTTGTCGAGAAACTGCCCTTCTTATGCGAGTCAGTGTTTG